>NW_020527551.1:0-18610 GCF_003368295.1 Carassius auratus | reverse complement strand
CCATGTACGTGTGTCCTCATAGGTCAGCAGTTCCCCTGTACAGGAAAGTGGGACGATCCAGTCAAGTTCTCACTTGACTTCATTCAGAGTTCATTCAGTTCAGACTAGAAGCTCGTTGTTGTTTGAATCTTGCTACCCCATTGAATGAAAACAAACGATGATGTCAACGAACATTTAAGCTCTGCGAAACTTCCTCAAGCTCTAGAAATATGAACGCGGAAGGTGTTTACAAGCGCACGCACAAACGTGAGGAGGCGCGATGGATGCAAAGGACAGAGAGCGGCTGCGGACACGGAACGCTTGCAAAAGAACCGAAAGCGCCAGTGTCCTGCGCTCGCTCAGCGTCGACAACATAAACGACAATGAGGCAATGGCAGGCGTCTCGGACCTGGTTAAACATGGCAGTCTTGAACAGCGACTCATCGCCCCGAGGTACAGCTTGCTCCGTGAAGTTGGCAGGGGCAGTTATGGCGTTGTGTACGAAGCCGTTGCCCGTAAATCAGGTGCAAGAGTGGCGGTGAAGAAGCTGCGCTGTGACGCGCCTGAGAACGTGGAGTTGGCGCTGGCGGAGTTTTGGGCTTTGACCAGTCTGGAGAAACGCCATGAGAATGTGGTGCAGCTGGAGGAGTGTGTGCTTCAAAGGAACGGGATGGCCCAGAAAATGAGCCATGGTAATACGCGTTCAAAGCAGTATTTGAGGTTGGTCGAGACCTCATTGAAAGGTGAGATGTTTTTATTCAAGCCCTGGCGTTTTTCTGGAAGGTCAGCGATGGGAGAATGCTTTTGTCACGAGCTCAAACTAGTGGCCATTGTTTTGTGGCCTTTCACTCATTTGGTAGCAATGGCATGTTAGCCATTTAAAATATAAGAAATGTCAATTTTTATTAGCTTTCCCATTGTAAACGTTACTCTGAAATAAAACGGTGAGACTCCATTGTTGGAAGCGAGTCTGGCGTTTCACTGATGGACACCGGACGTCGATATTGCGCATGTCTATGTTCTACATTAAGACTGTTTACATTTTATGTAAGAATGTGGCTACTGTCGGTCAGGTTTGCCCTCCCCCACCATCCTCTCGGTTATGAAAACTCTGAGGTTGGAGGTGGGGGAGGTGCTGTGTTGGGGTCAAACCTTCTCCACACCCGCTATACCAACTTCTAACAATGAAGGAAGTGGTGTTTCCTTACATGACAACTGTGTAAATCATCTTACTGTTGAAAAATAGACAATGGGGATTTAGTACATACATTCCAGGCCAATTTGATGTCATGCATCTTAATGTCTTCTTTGTGTGACTTTTCACATGCAGATCTTCTGAATCATGTAGGCTTTTATACTGTATGATATGCAAAGTGTTGCTAGATGCATTTGCGTGAAAGCTGTTTGTCTGGTCTATATTTAGTGTAAATGGAAGAATGTTTTACTTCTAATATGGGTGAAATGTTATGAATTAATCATTTAAAGTGTTTCCAACACCTAATCTCTGGTGGGTACACAAGACTAGTGTCAAAGTCCCATTGGTTATGTGGAAATAACTGAAAAAGTATGTTAAATCATGTGAGCTACCATGTCATGCCAATGAAAAGGTTAATGAAAACAATAACCTTATACTCAAACAATAAAACTTATACTCGGCATCGCTTTATCACCGATTTAAATGATTTTCAACCAATTTCCTTGATGTTAAAGTATTTTTCATACTTTTAACTAAAATATCAACTTGATAAAGCCTTTAGACTGTTTTGTGATATTATGGTAATAATAACCGGTGACATTCACAGTGTGTGTTATATTTACAGCAGATGTGCAGATTCACGTAGTGCTTGCTCAACAAAACCAGAGAAAGTGGCAAAAATAACGCCCATGAAAGCACAGGACCATGCTTATTAATTAGACTAAGGCATTTTGGCTCGTATCGGGATACAAGCCGGTTTGTTGTTCTTATGGGAGCTTGTCCAGTCCTGTGAGAAGAAACCTCAACAGTTCAAACTGGTTCCACAGCAATCCAACCTCTAAAACTGATGACAAATCAATTCTTCTTCAACTCTTTTCATTGAATTAACTCCTTTTTTTTATCTGCTGCTCTCATTCTCCCATATTATAAAACATGTTTTCAATTGCTATAGCACACAAATGTTATGTGGAAGGTTTTCCTACAGTTTTCGCTCCCATGCTGATGTGTTATTTCTCTTTTCCTAAACACAAGGTTGGGGTGTGACATATTAAAGAAAAAAAAAGAAAAAAGTAACGTTTATCTCATAGACCCTTTAAGGCAAGTTGATGCACTTGATGGCCATATTTGTAAGCTATTTCTAGGCATGCATGCACAGCTCATGTCTACTTGAATGGGGATAGACCAAACCTATGTAACCGTAGCATATTTCAAATCAGCAATGAAATTTGACAACAGCTTGTTTTCATAGATTGTGCTAATGTGCATGCATTCTATGGTAAAAAATTAATTTAAACTTAAAATCAAGATTTGCATTCCTGTAAATGACGATTGGTACTTTTAACTGTAAGGCGAAACTACAGCTGCCATATTGTGTGGTACAATTTATCTACAAATAGACCTTCTCTGCCTTATACAGTTTCTGGTTGACATTATAGCCATGATTTACTACTTGCTATTAGTCAGAGGCATGTGATTATTAGTGCAAAGGACATTCTCATTTTATTGAGCATTTTATTTCATTTTTGGTCTGTTTTTCCAAACAGACTGACTTGTAGGAGTGCACTAGGATATCAACTAAATCAAAGCCAAAATAACAAACTAAAAGCCACAAATCTCCATCTTTTGATTTCATGCCTTCTTTAAACATCATAAATAATCTAACTTACTGTCAATAAGCAACAACTGGTAGTTTAAACCATAGTATTTCTGTTGAAGGGGAAGTCGTTTAAGACTTTTAATTAGGCAACAACAGTTTTGAGTAGTTCTGCGAAAGTTGCATTATAATCCTTCCTTTTGAAATCATGGTTGTTTTTTATTAAAGTTTCATACCAATGCAAACATCTCCTAAACGTTCAAATTTAAGTATATTCATCTCTGCATCTTTTTTGTTTGTGTGTGTTCTTTTAGGTGAGCGTGTATTGTCGTGTCCTGATGAGCCCTGCTACCTGTGGTTTGTTATGGAGTTTTGCGAGGGAGGGGATCTGAATCAATTCATCTTGTCGCGACGGCCCGATCCCCGTACCAACGCCAGCTTCATGATGCAGCTGAGTAGCGCTGTGGCGTTCCTGCATGAAAACAACATTGTTCACAGAGACCTTAAACCAGATAATATCCTCATCTCGGAGCGTTCTGGCGCACCTGTGTTGAAAGTAGCCGATTTCGGACTGAGCAAAGTGTGTGCTGGTCTGAGTGCCGGAGTACGAGACTCAGAGGAGGGACGGGATAAAATCAAGAACAGTGTTAACATCAACAAGTTCTGGCTCTCATCGGCATGCGGCTCAGACTTTTACATGGCACCAGAGGTTTGGGAAGGACATTACACAGCCAAAGCAGACATTTTTGCTGTAGGCATTATCATCTGGGCCATGATAGAGAGAATCACATTCATTGACGCCGAGTCAAAACGGGAGCTTCTCGGGACGTATGTGCGGCAAGGTTCGGATATCGTCCCAGTTGGAGAGGCTCTTTTGGAGAACCCAAAGATGGTGCTGAGTATTCCCCAGCGCAGGCGCTCGCACATGCCTGAGGCACTCCGGAAACTTTTGCAGGACATGCTGGCCGTCAATCCTCAGGACCGACCAGACGCACTAGAACTGCACAGCAGGATGGGACAGGTCACTTGCGCAGCATGAACTCTGACCTGAATGCACACACAGGTAAGCCTTTGCCAGTGCAGTTTCCAGAAATGTTGTTTTTTGACTATATTTTTGTGTCCAGTGGCAGTAATCACAGCTGGTAACAGACAATGGTAGAATGGCAGAAATGCTGTGTATTCTTATGTTATCTCTTAAGGACAAACGCAGGATGAATTTGAAAGCCGGTAGAAAATTTGATATTATGCTCTTTTACAAAGTCTTGATTTTGTTTTGGGGGGGTACTTGAACATGCTCTCATGCTTGGTGGTTTGAAAAATGCATTATTTTCCACATAATTTACATTGTTACAATACCCTTTTCCCCAGCCTGGGCCCAAATGTCTCGATTAGTTCCAGATTTGATGAGGGCCCGTCTTCCAAAAAACTAAATGTGTTGTGATTAATTAGCTGTTCTAGTGTGTTGTGATTGGTGAACAACAATGTTTCAGGACTGCCACGCCCATCACCAAAGCAGAAAGTTCTGTCTGCTCCGTTAAGGAAAGTGTCAATTAGGGTTTGACGATGACTACAAAATTGGCATTGTACGATGTCCACAGAGAAACATCACATTGGACAATGACATTGGGGGAGGAGTTAGGGGGTGTGCCCGAAGTGTGAATACATGGGTGATTCAGGAAGACGAGGGGAAACACACATGATTGCTAATGGTTGCCTGTTATATTACAGTACTCAAAATTTCTCTTACCATATAAACAGAGAAAGGAGAGATGACTAAGGACGATTGCGAATGATTTGCAGATCCTCAGCACCACTGACACACATCTAATCTTGTAAAATGTGCGGCAAGTACTTCTGCTCCATAGTATAAACAGAGACAAGTACTAGTACAAGTAATTTTGTTTCAAATATTGAATTGGGATGCAGTGTTATTCTGGGGGGGGGTTTGGGTTTGGGATGGGGGATCACAATGTCGGCTCAAAATTGTGATGTCTATCAGCCATCGGCGATAGTCGGTGTGGGCTATGGGCCCAACCCTAGCGTCAATATTGGCATATGAATTTGAGCCAAATTCAGACCCCAAGAATATTTAGTCAGTGGATCACGCAGAAATTTGCACACTGATATTGCCGGACATATAAGAGTGGTCTTTAATTCTAACATTTTAACATGATAATCTTTGCAGTGACACTGTGATACAGTTGAATTTATATATACACCATAGTCTCACAATTGAATTGTAAGTTCTGCAGATTACATCATTGTCCAGTATTGTACTGTAAGCTATTTCTAAAATGTTTTCATAACTGTAACATACATATTTACATACATAATTATTCAGGTGCATGTGTAATAACCGCATTAAAATTCTCAGCGAGGTAGAAAACATTATGCTGCAATTAAATTCAAAAGGCACGGGGTGAAAAAAAAGTACTCTTTAAAAGTGTTTCTTCACCATGGCGAAAGCTTAGTAGCACTTCGTCTTTGTCGTCGTAGTCTTGTCTGATGCACTCAACAAAGCGTTCTAACCACAACCTCATCCCTCTCTATCCCCCAACCATTCGAATTTCTGTAGGTGGGAATTATTTTAATAATATTGTAAAGGACAGCTTTGTGACATCACAAAACCCTGGGAAAAACGCTGTAGTCCAAACGAGCCGTTCATTGTAGTTCTTGAAAAAGGATTCTTTTATCACGTTATTGCAAGTGTCTTATTTGACCATTTCAGTTTCACAGTGGTTTTGACAGCTCTGCTGGGACTCTATCAGGATGTGATTTGTTTAATGACATGACTTTCAGAGAGCTTCTGTTTGCATGCTATAACAGCCTCTTTTGTTTTTAAAAGTGCATGCTGGGATAGCTGTTATACAACCGCACCCATTCTCCACCACCCCTCCTCTAACACTCTCCATTCCTCCTTCTTCATCTCTCTCTATTTTCCATACTCTTTGCCCTGGGGGACAATGCTCATCAGGCAGACCAGGTGACTCGAAGTTCTTCCTAGTCCTGAAATGGAAAGATTTTTTTGTTTTGACATGCCACACATAACTGACAGTTCCTTGCAAGAACCAGTTTATTCAAAGTATTACTGCATTAGGGTGCATAATGAACTTTCTCAGTTTCAGTTATGAACCAAAATGAAATGTTTGTTTTTTTTGTTAAATATTGATATTTATTATAGGTATCGATATTGAACCTTTACCAAAAAATGAAAATTGTCATCAATTATTCAACCTCATGTTCCAAATCTATATGACTTTAAATCACAAATTAGGATATTTTTTACGAAACCTGAGAGATTTCTGTCCCTCCATTCAGGTGACCAAAACACAAAAGATCTAAAAGATGATAAAGGCTTTGTAAAACAAATCATTAACTACACAGAGCCGTTGGTTACTGACAAGCTGTGCTAAAACATGCTCAAAATATGATTGTGGTTTAGCGCAGCTTGTCAGTAAGATGTGCATTAAATATCACATTCGATTTATGGTGCAGCCCTAGTTTAAAACAGCGTGAGAGAGTGAGTAAATGTTAACTGAATTTTGATATAGGTTTAATTACCCCTTTAGTTTAAAAACACTAACAATTTAATGTGACACCGTGAAATGTAATCTCTTAAGCAAGTCTCAAAATGTATTAAAATAAATGTTGCAATGACCAAATCATGCTGTAGCATTTATAGGTGATTGATTTTAGCTTTTAGTATTTTATTTTTGGTTAACTTGGATACTAAATTAGTATTTGTGTGCTCAAAAAGAGTATGAATGCATATGAAAGGGCTCGTGAGTTCCCCAGCCATTATGAGGACATTACAGCTGTCTGCTACTCCAGTCGTCTTTTGTTCACCATCCCCCTCTCCTTCTCTTCTGTTGCTACATTCAGACAGGAAAAGAAAACTGCTTGGAGCCTCTTGGTTCATTTGCTCTCTCTCTCTCTCTCTGGTCTGTATGTGTGGGACGTGAGATGGTGGGTTTGCATCCGAAACGGCATGCGCTGTGTAGTTTGAGTGACTGCAGCGGGGCGTTTAGCTCTCTTCCTGACTCAGCACATAGTTTGAGCTGCAGGATATGAGGAGGGGTGAGCTCTTTATACTGTATGCATCTGAGATCAAGCGGCAAACGTGTTGACTGATTACAAATAGCCTGCAAAGATTTTTCTATGCGAGATATTTTTAATGCTTGTAAATCTGATTACTTATCAAGCAATCTGAGATTTGGACCCATTTAAGTCATGCATTATGCAACAGCACAGCTATTATGACATCATTTCATCCTGTCAATCAACCTCTTTTCTTTTTAGTTTGTATGTCGTGTTGTTTTCTGTCTTCTGGGTTCCCATGGTGAATGGGAAATGTATTATATTAGCTATAAATGCATTTTAAGTTCATATTAAATGTCTGTATAGTCAAATGTGTGACTATTTCAGGTACTAATCCTAACGACTTGTATTTTTTTTATTCTGTTTTAGGTTTTCCCTTTCCATAACAGACCAGAAGGGACCGCGTTGCTTGGAAAACTGTGAATCCTCCATTGCTGATTTAATGTGAAGAGTACAAAGTACTCAACATGAACACCAATACAAAGTTTGCCACAAAGAGATTTCCAACTGACCGTTCACTTTTTTTTTGTTTACATTAGTAATTTAAACGAATCATTCAGTTATCCCAGAAGTGTTCAGCCTAAATCAATCATCAGTTATGTCACTCAGAGTGAAGTATAGCTAAAAATGATGTTACGATGCAGTGAGTACAATCAAGCTAAATCAAGCAAGGTCTTTAATAGTCTTACTGAGGGACTGGGACTTTAAAATTCTGTTCTCAGAGCCTCCCTGCTCGCTCATCCCCTCAAAACAATCATATGCCATAAAAACAGACCATGAGGAAAGTATTTCAGTTATTTTATTCAGTTTTATGAGCAGTAAAGCTTTCAGTTTTAGTTTACAAATTATTATAATTTTTTTTGGGGGGGAAGGAAATCCAAATACAAACAATTGTCACAAATCCTGTCATTACCATAGTCTCACACTTGGCTCTTACTTGACTCCACAAAATTTGATCATCTTTATCTTTCCTCTGTCACAACAAAATAGCTGAAATCATGAGAATTAAAGACCAACTTTCTTTAACCTGGTTTTCATTTGCCATTAAAATGCTGATGATTTTAAGCCCAAACCCAATATTACGCAGATTTATCCTGGTGCCTTGAAGTCTAGTGATATAAGTGAGATTTCTAGTAGTGTTTTGTTTTGTTTTACAGCTTTATCTTTTAGACATGCAGTACGTTTTGCAAGTTTTTAATATTTTAACACTTTACATATTAGACATGCGCAGTTTAACCATTTAGGTGTTTGTTTGTACATTGTGTGAGAATTTTTTTTTGGCCAAAAAAAATGATTAATTCTGGTGCCCCATTTACAATAATGCGGTCACTTATGAAAAAAATAGTGTGAACAACACTTCTGCACGGACACGCACACTACTACAGTTTCACGGTTTAGTTGTCTTGGAATCTGGTAGTTTAAAATATGGATTTGATTATGATTAAAGGGAGCAGTTAAAGACCGTGTGAGTGTTATTTGTTTTATATTAGAAATACTACTTATGCATTTTCAATATAGAACAGATTTTTTGGTTGATTTGTCAAAAATCCAATATTTCTTTTTTGTTAACCGACTACTTGATGATTTCAAATGGATGTGAGCTCATTAGTGTAGCTCTTTTTCATCTGTGTCCTGAATGCTTCACAGAGAAGAATTTGGAGTGGTTTTGCCTGACAGTTTGTGTGTGCTATAGTTCTACCTCAGCACTCGTGTGTTTTAGTATCTAATTCACTAAATAAACTAACAGTGCTTTCTGTTTTTTGGTGAGGCTAGTAATAAATGTTTTTCAGATGGAATAATTTATTTATTTTTTGTTGTTTTTTTTAATAATAAATCTATAGTGTCAAGCTTTTTAATACTTTTAGCTTCTTTTATTCCCCTTTCTCTGTTCGTGACTGCTTATTGCTGTCTGCTGTGAGAGAAACCTGAGGCCTGAGAGATCAATACTTTTTTCTTTTTTTAGATTAAATCAGCCTCAGGTTTAAGGTATTTTGAGAGATGGACCGTGTGGCTCTCCACCTGGGAACAAGAAGTGTTTTGTTACTTTTTAAGTGTTCAATTATGTTTTTATTTTGTCAGCTAATGCTATTTGGTTTTATTGGGAACATTCTTTTGGATTCTTTTAAATCCACTTTAATTTTCCCGAATGGCAATTTAAATGATTGTGTCTTTTACAAGGTTCAGTTAATCCTGGAAAGAGTTGGTAAATGTTTGTGCATTTGCTTTTTTGTCCTTTTAATTATGACTCTTTTCAATTGGAATGTTTCAGAGAGCATAAACACAGAGAAATTAGTTTTAGCAGTCATACGAACCACAGTATTAGACTGCACTTGCACTGAAGAGAGTGAACCGAGTTTAACAAAAGCTCACTTCCTGTTCTATAATCTCTTTTGCTTCAATTCTTTGTATTCCTTGTGCTCCAACTATGACTGTACAGCGCACTCTATGCAACCTCTCCTTTTCTGACACTGTATGATGCTGCTCTGCTCAGACCATGGCAATTTGTTGTTCCTTTTATGATTTTTTTTTTTTTTTAATGGAACACTTTCTGCTTTTAGTGTGCAAATGTTGGAAATTTTTTCCTTTGTGTAAAGCACACTAGAGCTGTGGACGCTTCATTAGCTCGGGTATCATCCCTTTTTCTTTTGTTGTTTTTGTTCAATAAACCATGTAAAACCATAACCTATGTGTGGTTTCAATGTTTGTTAAAGTATTGTTCCAGAAAACGTTTTCAAAATTACAAAAAATGGCAAGTTCCACATGAAATTAAATGTGACATTTTGAAGTAAAAAGTTATTACTGTGACCAGACTTTAGTTTAATTGCTACAGTCTGACTACTAAATACTCTTTTTGGTTTTTGTTATCAGATACCCCAAACAGCCACACTACACTAATCAGTTCAGACAAGACAAATCCCCTCCTAAAACAAAGTGATCACCCTCCATAGACTGCTGTTATCCAGTGTATTAGGCAGTCATGCGGGAGAGGTATTGTTCTCGTACACCAGCACCCAAACACCTGCCTGGATTTATAACCTGACACTATCAGTTCAGCCAATTTAGGGCCTAACCTTGTGTCATATCTCACAATTAAAGCCATTGCCATAGTCATGAATAATGCGGAGTATATCAGCTGCACCAAAGAAGGAAATGATGTCTAATTACTACATATTAAATCTAAGAACAAGGTGACAGACAGAAAGAGTCTTGAAGAGCGAGGAGACATGGGGGAAGGGAATGGCCAGTCTGTGGTGATGGTGTGTACTGGGGGAGGGTCTTTCCCATTCTGTAGGATCATATTGGATGACGGAGTAATCTTTGTACTCACTGACCCTGCGGATGGAGGGAAACCGCTTTGTAATCAGGTCATTACATAACACAATATGTGCATCTTAGAATGACAATGTGGGGTTCTATTTTTCCAGGTTTTTAGGCATCATTCAAACATTTCAGGAACTGTGGAATAGCATTTTCTTAGATAGTTTTGCATAATGCATTATTTTAGTGTTCACATAAAGATGAGCTTTTCTGAAAGCTTGCAGTAGAATGCAGCATCATGAGTGATGCGTCACTGGATTTAGGTCACTCTAAATGGAGCATAAGTGCGTCAGAGTCAATCAAAAAGGCTAGGTGGTCAGTAACAACTGGACAGATACTGTTTCAGAGATATACAATAGTCTGATTTATTATATGCGTGTGAGTTTTGACTGTGCATATGCAAACACAGAACAAGATTCTAGTTTGTTGTTTTTAGTTGAAGTAGACTCTGCACCTACATTTTTGGTTTCAACTCTTGAAAGTCTATGATGAAACACATTTCAGTAAAAGAACTGACTAAAGGCAGGCCTACTTACTAACTTAAGATTTCTAAATAGCAACATTAAATATTTTCTGGGATATGAATGAACACAAACTTTGATATAGGCTTCAGGCAGGGAATGATTTATGTGTGCTAATAGCTTTAAGCCTCATGGAAACATAAAGGAGTGGTGAAACCATTCTGTGCCTGGTGAAATATCTGAAACACCGCCCTGACTCATCACCTCTCTGTCTCAGATCTTGAAAGCTTCTAGGTAAAGGGAGCAGATCATATAATTTGCAAATGGAAACTGTACACTGTAATGTACTGTTAAAGCAAATCTTAAATACAACCAAACATGCAGCCATTTAATAATTAAATAGAGCACATAAAAGAGTAAAAAAATGTGTGATTTGTCAATTAACTGATTTCTAGTATTATGTAAATTCAAAAATTCACATTGATTTTACAGTATATAAAAATTTAATTCAGTTAAAGATGGCCATCACCGCCACCTTGTGGTCACTTCAGAAATTGTATAGTAAATGTAGGATTACTGCTGTGCTGTATCATATTGAATTTAAGATATAAGCCCTGAGGAGTTTATGGGTGGGAAGCTGACTATGCTTAAAGCTTATATAACTCTGCTTATGTATATGTGAGACATAAGCAGAACTGGCATGCCACTATAATAGCGACGCTCAAACATATAAGTATTTAATTTTTAATGATATTGTACAATAGGACTCTATGTTAACTTTGAGTTTGTTTTTATCTGTCTGTTATACTTTAACACAATGACTGATGTAGTATTAATAATTAAATTTGTTATGCAGTGAAATGGAATCTAATTCATTGTGACACCAAGTGATTTACAATGCAAATACATTCTTTGTTCCCATACCTTTGGCAGAACAGTAAAAATACTGTTGTATGGGGATATAGTGTAAACAGTAAAACAGAAACTGAGAACAAGACAGCCTGCAAATGACAGCCCAAATTCTATCTGCTTCTTGAAAATTACAACAGATAGTGTAAAGTGGATCTCATCTCAGTTTTGGCATGCTATTTGCATATGTAAGTATGAGTGGTATCATGGGATTTAGCATATGGGATTTGTAATGATTTAATACAAGAGTGTGGTTTTCATGTCTTGTACAACAAAACAGGAGAACTTGAAAGAAAAAATATTAATAAAAAATATATTTAATGATTTATATTAATGATTTTAATCCAAAACTAATTAATATAGATCAAATTTTACTACCATATTACACTAGTTAACATTTTTAAAATGAAAGCTTATCATTGTTATGCTGATGACATGCAACTGTATTTTCTTTAGTACTGATAGACTAGACAAACTGTCCCTTTTGCTATTGTTTAGTCTCCATAAACAAATGGATGGCAGACAATACTGTTAAAACAGAGCTGATGATTACTGCCCCTGACAGCACCCTAAGATTAGGCAGGTTATTGGGGGTCTATCATCCTCTGACTGCAGTGACATAAGAAATTTGGGTGTCATTTTTGATAGATCTTTACGTTTTAAATAAGTCTGTAGTTTGCTTATGTTTTTTCCATCTCAGGAACATTGCTAAGATTAGCTCTATTGTTTGTTGTCTATTGTTTGATGGAGATGCTTGTCTATTGTTTGATGGAGATGCTTGTCTATTGTTTGATGGAGATGCTCGTTCATGCCTTTATCTCTTCTCTTCTCAATGTTCTGTACACTGTTTGAACAAATCTATTATGATCAGTTACATGCTGTACAGAATATGGGTGCAAGGCTTTTGACTAGGACCAGCAGATGGTCCCACATTACTCTCATGCTTAAGGCCCTCCATTGGCTTCCTATTGATTTAGAGTGCATTTTAATATTTTGGTTATTGCTTATAGACCTCTGCATGGTCAGGCACCCGTTTATATCCAGACCAGGATCTATTACATGCACACTCTCCTAGCCAGTCTTTGAGATCTTCCAGCCTAGACCATTTCATTATTCCTAGAACATACACGTCTTAAGACAAAAGTGGACCATGCTCTTTGTGTTGTGGCTCTAAGGCTCTGGTACACGCTTCCTTTAACACTGAGAACAAGGCTATGGGTTTTGTGGAATCTAAAAAAAAAAAAAAAACTTACAGATCTTTTGGACAATCTTTTAACAACATGGTTTGAATTTTGTGTTATTTGAACTGCTGGTATTTAATTTGTTTTTATATAATTTTATTTTACTGTAGGCCTAAAGCACTTTCTGGCTCCTTGTCTGTGAAAGGTGCTAGATAAATTTTACTTACATAACTGCTACAAATTTATATGGTAGAAAAAGTAATAGTAGTATGCTATTTCGTATTCTCTTTTACAGTCATTTACACTTTACTTTTAACTAATTAAATAAATAAATAACCCATTGGCGGACAGCCGCTCTGACGCAATATTAAAATCTCAGACTAGGCTCAGCGCAGCGTTAGTCAATTAATGCAGAGTTTTATATTGTTTATATTTATTTATTTGTCATAAAACACATTAAAAGTGTCCAGCGGACATAGAACCACTCTCTGTGCAGAGGTTTTTAGTTTGACGTAAATTTATCCCAATGTAGCCGTCATGTTTATTAGGAAACTCTGATGACTAGTTGACTTCTAGATGATGCCGTCGCACGTCGATGACAATATAACAAACACGTTGAGACAAGACGATGGAATGTTGCACAGTCGGTTAGTGTACCGTCGTGACGCGAGGTCCCGTAAGTTTCAGTCTTTAAAACTAATATACGCAACAAACTAACTGTTCCAGTGCTTTCACACCCACTCGCACTGCTCACTCCGCCCATGAACCGTCAGTTTATAGAAGGAAGCGCTGAGACACCAGAGAGAAGGATTGCTCGTGTGCCAGCTGATCAGAAGTGAAGATGGCTGAGGGAAAACTAGGTGCTAACATCGGGGGCAACATTGGCGCGGGAGCTGGCATCCTGGCCAAACGCTTTCAGAAATCAATGAACCGAGCACAAGAGAAGGTAGGTGGGGTTCTTTTTTTCTTTTCTTTTCTTTTTTTTTTAGTTTAGTTTGGGACCTTGGCTCTCATGTCATGCTGCTCTGGGTGTGTATTTTGTACGTGGGTGTCCAACATATTTGCTCCAAAATGTTTAGAGGCCTAAAGAAAACTGGTACAAATGTTCAGAAGATATGTAAATATAGTGTCAGTTGTTATAGATGTTTCAAATGAAATTGTGTGAACACAAAGACTACCACTTCCTGCCCTCAATCACTTCCTCCCTAGGTTCACCTCCTCTCTACTATATAGGAGACTGCACACTTTAATAGTGTTTAAGTTAAAACACCAATTTTTCACATTTTGGAACTTTTAAGTTTGTTAAATGCTTCCTTTTAACATTTCTGATATTTCCTAATCATAAGTAGCAATGGCTGCAACTGATATTTCAAGGGTAAACGTTGAACCGCTTGGCGATTTGATATTTCAGAAACCACATCGGCCTACAGTGACAAATCTTGTTACTCGGCCTGGTATAGTGTCTTGCGGTTCTTATCTGAAATGATTGATCAGAAGTGGGTCTTCTCCATGTGATTGTGTTGTTTGTAGGTCCTGCAGAAACTGGGGAAAACCATGGAGACAAAAGATGAGCAGTTTGAGGAGTGCTCTGCCAACTTAAACAAACAGCAGGTACTTCATCAGTACATGTCTGAGAGAACGACACATTGGCTGTAGGTCACAGTAGATTTTGTTAGCTCAAGCATGTCACTCAATATTGGACACTGCTGTTTTTCAAAGCGACTGCATTGGAAGAGTTGTGTTGTATGAACATGGACAGAATCATCGTTGAAAGTAGCACAGGAAACTCCACCTTTAGAACATGTCAATATGTGACTTGCTGTACAGTTGCAGAGACTGACCTTTTCTGCCTCTGTTCTGTACTGCTTATGCTATCAGCCAACCCAGGAAGCCCTTTTAAAATGCTATTTTAGTTTGGTATTAGTACCACGTTTCATTATGAACACTAACAAACTTAATCATATTAGACTAGTGTTGACCTAGTTTCTCACTTATCATCTTTACATCCTATTCCATATCCTGGATACATCGTACCACTGAAAATATATTGTATTTGTTAAATGATGGTAGATAGTTTTACACTCTATAGATGTAATCAAGATAACATAATGAATTAGGTAATTTCTTCTTTTAACCTTAAATAACTTTTTGCCAAATAGATTAAATAATTTATTAAGAAAAAAACACAACCTACAGCAGCTTTAGAGATGCTCATTAGCAATATCTATGGCTTTCGAATGTACATAAAAATGTAAAATAAGTAATTTTCTTAACACCTGTACATTTTCTATTTTGATTTAAAAAATGTTCCATTTCCCGAAAGCTGCCTGTTAAGGTCTTTAATAAACATTAAAAAATTACTTATTTAGAAAAGCAAATATTTAAAATGATGATACTTAAACCTTTTGCCTTTAGACAACACAATATATATTTTTTCTTTCCAGGCAGATGGCATCAGGACTCTATAAGGATGTTAAATCTTACTTCAATGCAGTTAAAGGTACTGTCACACTAATGATCAAGTACAGCCATTTATTTTAATAATACATTTTTAAAATTGACAGTTATGCTGGGTACACACCAAAATAATTTTTACAACTTATAAGATTTTCAAACCACAAACATGAAGATAAAAAATCCTAGATTTAACCGTTTTGCCCCTATAAGACAGCACACCACACACGAACAGATTTCCAACCAGAGTCTTGACTGTGAACACAGGAAATATCGCGAGACTTCAGAATAAGCATTGCGGACGATATGCAGGAAGAAATTGCAATGATAGTGTTTGGAATGATTTTCACAGAATATTCATGGGGGAAAAAAAAGAAAAGGGTTTGGGTGGAGACGGTGGGGACATGGTCTGTACAAGTTTCAGAGTGAGCTAGAGGTGAGCAATGGTCACAAAATCATGAAAACAAAAAATATTTCTATATATTTGTTCTCAATTCTCTCTTGGTAAAGAGATCTTCTCTTTGAAATTGGAAAATTAAATAAACTTTAAATAATTGTTATTAGATCTTACATCACTCAGAACGTGATCATCTTGCTTTCTGATTGGATATTGTTTCGTTTCACGTGATAATCTTCAGAGCGTGCGCGCATTTGTTCTCGGGGTTCCCCCACACATCAGGATTTCTGATCGTAAATATTAAACATGTTTAATATTCATGATTCGCGATCGGGGCTGCTAATGGAAAATCTGATAAAAATTATCTGTAGAACCATCAAGATAATCGGGACATAATCAGCCTGATTATCTTTTGGTATGTACCCAGCATTACTGATTGAATACTGATACTGATATTTGTTTCAAAGGGATTCAGAGAATAGCACAATGTACAGCCTAATTACTGACTAATTGTGCTCAGGTGTCATTAATGTGGTTGGCCTGTAGGCTGCTGGCTGACTGTGAAAGTGAGATGGTGTCTCGTTCTAAGCACGAGAAAACAAGTGGACAAAGATAGTCTTGGTTGTGTTTCTCTCATTCTGCATTTGGGGAAGTGAATGTATCTTAATAAATGGAAGTGAAAATGCTTATTGTCTAAATGTCTACAAGAATAGTTGACGCTCCAACTTGAATTGCCCAGATGTCAGTTTGCAGAGGCTTAGGAAAATATGAAGAAGAGATTGAGGTAGACTCAAGATGTTTGTGGTCTTCTTGCTTAAACCAAATGCATAGTTTTGGTGGAAACCTTCAAGTCACTGCTTGTTTTTAGCCCCCAGGTGTTCTTAAAGGATGAAGTTGTTGTCAGTATCTAAAATAAATGCGAAATCTCTGATTTTTGCTATCTATTTTTAAGCTACAAGTCAAATTCATTTTTCCTCATACTAAACCATATAGAATTGGTTTTCAGAGAATGTGTATAAAGATTATTTTTATCTAGACTGTACATTGAATATAATTATTAATCTAATAAATTTCCATCAAATTATGCATGTTTTTCATTGCTTGAATGAATACTGAAGAAAAAAAACCTTCAGATAATCATGGGTGGATTTCATCATTTTTGCTAAAACAGTCTCATCTCTGTAACTTGTAATGACTTGTCTTGGACCGCTACAGAGCTTTAGGACTACTGCCAAATTGTGTAACAGTTTTATAAGGAATTTGTCACATGATGTTTTGTACACTCCTTGTTTTTCAGCGATGCATGATTCATCCAAACGCCTGTCCCAGACTCTTAAAGATATCTATGAACCAGACTGGCTTGGTGTAGGAAACCTGCCTGTTATAATGGAGGTTAAACTAGGCCTTTTGTGATATTTCATAGTAAAAATCTCTCCACTCTCTTTGTCTTCCTCATCTCTTTGGCTTTGTATTGCAGAGTGAGGATCTCCTGTGGAATGACTATGAGGAAAAGCTCAGCGATCAAGTTGTTTCGAAACAATGGAGAATTATACCGGACAGTTCCAAGATGTCAAAGTTCGTAAAATTGCTTCATTATGCATGCAATATGATTGCAATATGTTTTTTTTCCATTATCTTCAGTCCAGGTCTGTTCAGTGTGCTTTTGCTCTTTGTCAGGGTTGGTGTTCAAGTACTGTTTTTAACATTGTCAAGTAACATTGTTTGTAACATTGATGTATATCATGGGTGTTCTATTAATAGCAAATGCATGTGGTTTTTACATAGAACTTGCAAATCAGTTCTAATATTGTGATCTTGCAGGAAAAGAGTGGCTAAACGAGGAGGAAGCTGGTTGACTACGATTCAGCTCGACATCATCTGGAGGCACTGCAGAACTCCAAGAAGAGAGATGAGGCCAAAATATCAAAGGTCAGCTCACATTTGATCATCTAAATAATCCCTTTTTATAATTGTTTATGGTTCTAGTTCAACAAAATTGGGATGACTGTTGGTGATGTTTCCTTTTCAGGCTGAGGAGGAGTTCAATACAGCACAGGAAGTATTTGAAGAAATAAACAAGGAGTTGAGAGAGGAGCTGCCTGTTCTTTATCAAAGGTTTGTACAGCTTTATTAACAAAAATTCAACTAATAGGAGATAAATGCATTCAGACAGTTCTTCCTGTCACTAAGGTGCTATGGTGGGATGAATAATAATGCAACTTATTTTGGCTACGCTCTCTTTCTGCTTTCAGCCGTATAAGCTGCTATGTCACCATGTTCCAGAACATCTCAAACCTACGTGATGTCTTCTACGAGGAAATGAGTAAGGTAAGAGTCTAACATTTGTGTTTGTGAGTTGTTTTGCTGTGTGCTTCTAGCCTGGAGCTTTCTGACACTTGATAGACAGCAATGCAACTGACACGTTCAAAACCCAAAAAGGTAGTAAGAACATCAATAAAATAGTCCATACAACTTCAGTGGTCCAACTTTAAGTATTTGAAGCTACAAGAATAGTTTTTGTGTACAAATAAAACAGAAAATACAAATTAATTCAACAATTTCTTCTCTTCCGTGTCCGTCTGCGTCTCGCGTTCACAAGAGTACCATGACACGTGTGTGGCTGCTGCTAACGCAGGAGCTGCATGGTCTATATTAACCATGTCCTTACTACCTTTCTGGGCCTTGTGCTGTCTATGCAGATTTCATCAAAAATATCCTAATTTGTGTCCAGAGGATAAATGAAGGTTTTATGGGTTTGGAAAACATGAGTAACAAATGACAGAATTAAAATTTTTGGGTGAATTATCCCTTTAAAAAGTCAGTGTGACTCACAAGATTTCTTTTCAAGTAACATTGTTTAATGTGTAATTAGTTCATTGCTGCTGATTGACAATTTAATCTCACGTTCAGTTGAATCATAACATTTATAATATGATGAAGACTCTCGAAGACCAGCACTCCACCAAACCTTCATCGTCAAAGGCCTTAACAGGTGATGTCTGTATTTGCAAATAATTAATTTCT
>NW_020527550.1:0-73222 GCF_003368295.1 Carassius auratus | reverse complement strand
TCTAACTTTCATCTCAAGGGCAGTTTTTGTCCACAAATGGGATGACGAATAGTTTAACATTGAGTCTTTTTTCCACTCTATTGCATGATGTATGAGATCGGGATTGGTACTGCGAGCTTGGAGCCCTCCCCTCGGACAGCACGCCAAATACGCATAACCTTTACTCCATTTATTATATCTAAGTGTGAACTTGTGAAATGTGCGCTGTTTAACATAAGTTGTTGGCTTTATGGTTGTAAAAATTAAATCTTTACCCTCTTTATAATACATACGCTCTTATTATCTGAATTTGCAACAGTAGCGGCAGACAAATGTGCAATTAGTTTGAAGGAATATGTGGAGTTCTGTTGCTGTGGGATTTGATTATAACAGAGTCTTTAAGTGTTGCTTTATGAGGGATTCAGAGCTGATAGAAACAGTAACAGAAAAAGAGAGAAGGAAAAATTTATTTAGTAGCAATCTATATTTGCATATTCATATTTTTACTCTGCTGTCTACATGATAACAAAGAACACAAGGAGCTAAAGGCGCCTAATTTTGTTTCTTATAAGGTACTTTTTTTTTTTTTTTTTGTCTATAAATATTTCACTGTAATATACATTTCTTTGACTACTTTTGTCAATAATAATAATGTACTAAATAAGAAATAATACTATTGTAACTAATTTTTTTTCTAATCAAATTATTATTTTTAGTAGTAGTAATAGTAGTATTATTTATCACTTTAAAATGATTAAAAGAATACTATTGTAATATTTGACTTATTTTACATTAAAGCTGAGAAAATACAATACTTAATTTCCTCTTTTTCAAATGTTAAAACATCAAACTTTTATATTTGACACAAAACCACCCTTAAAGCTGCTTTTTCTTTTTCTTTATTTTTATACGCGTTTCTCATTACAAGTTCGGGAAGATGGTTGGTGCATGTTGCAATTCACTCAATGTATATTTTTATTCAATTAGTTGTGCAGCCTTACTTATTCCAACCTAGAGACTCTTTTGAAACAATCTCTTATGACTGGAGTTTGCGTCATTCATTAATCTAGGCCTCTTATACATCTCAATTCTCCTCATAACCTACATGTCAACTGTGACATCAGTTTAATCATATTTGCGACAAAGAAATCAATACAGTTGATTGGCTGGAGTTTTTTAAGTTTTCAAATCGGGAAAGTACACAATCTGCATGCGTCCGACACAAGGTCACCCTCCGACTGGACAAAAAGATGGCATATGGGGGACAAAAGCAAACAGAGTGAAAAAACAAAAAGCCTGAGAGAAATAAGCAGAAGCAGAAGCAGAAGCTTTCATAATTCAGCTGTGCTATCATGCAGCACATCCCAATCCGACAAGCAAATTAGCTTTTCCCAGCCGCAGCCTGTGATAAAGCCTATTGGCTGGCACTGTGCTGCTGTACGCAGATAGTAAATCAGGGGCTCATCCCATGCCCCTTCCATTAAAACTCTATTATCTCTGCAAAAAATGCTTTGGAAAATCTCTGAAGTAGCTACGGCTCCCATCGAAAGCTCAGAGATGTGGGGAGAGGGAAGTGTAGAAGTGCATGGGGGCTGAATCGATTGCGAGTTTGAGTGGGCACTGTTGGCATGGAGCTGGACTGAGCAGCACAGCTGGAGCTGTGGATGTCGACTGAACCAGCCGAATCAACTGCCTGGCAGAGGTCTGAAACAGTCGACAACATGTATTAGGCTGCTTAAAGCTTCAGAATGTAAAAAGAAAGTTGTGAAAATTTACAACAGTATCAGCTGAAAGATGTTTGTGTACATGGTACATTTACACTAGCCGCCAATGAATTTTAATAGGAAACTCAGCAGTGCTAAACAAACAATGAAGCCTGTTATGTAAAATACACAATCAAGAGATTAGATAGAAGTGTTTGGTGCTCATTTAAAAATGATGCTGCCCAGATGCATTTTCCCAGACAGTTGTAATAAAATCCTGTATATAAAGGTCAAGTTTCAAATTATTTAAGAAAGTATTTAAGTCTAAAATTAAAATGTCAAGATCAACTCAAGTGTTTAATAATGTCACCTTATCTTTTAGCCTTACTAAGAAATTATGCATTCATAAAGTATATGTATTGTTGTTGTTGCTTGTACTTATCTGACACTTATTTAACAGTTATTAATAGGCATTATTATTATTATTTATTAAAATGGCAAAAAACTAATATTGTTGTATTGTAATATTACTATTGTAATATTTCACTGTAGAATAAAGAAAATTGGATATTTAATCTACAGTTTATGCAAATATAATGCATAATAACTAGAACCTAAAGCACATGTTATGATGCAGCATTAGGATGTTTGTACGTACGTATAATAAACATAGATTAGTGTTATTCTGTAGCTTTATTTTATTTATCCAGATTCAGGGTCCTTGATGGTTGATTTTTAATAAACCAGTGCATTAACTACTTCATTATATGTTCGTAAATTGTCAGTATGGTTGGTTTCTGTGGGACTTCTTGTTTTTTGTATACCTATTTGTCATTTTGGGTTTTGAACATTGCTGTTGTGCATCACTGAATGCTGTTTTCAGTGTTGTATGGGTGGGTTTTTTCCACTAACATTTTGCAGTTTTTTAACAGATGTGACTGTGATAGAATGACTCATCTCCAGTCGTCAGCTCAGATCACAAGTTAATGCAGTGAAGGCAAAGTGTCATGCATCAAGTGTTATAATATTAGACGAAGTCAAGTCATAAATCCTCACAATCTGACCCAAGTCCAATCTAAGAATTTCCGGTTCATATCTCTAATATTTCATGCTGAAGTGGCAGAATAATAAATGGGAATTGCTGCTATTGATCTCAGTGGACTGTCTGCCTTTTTTATTTTATTTTATTCTTTTATCATTACGACATATCTAGTGCTGTGATCATGATAAATGATTCTTGCAGTCATTCTGAAGGTCATCTGAGTCTGTTCGCATGCTGTTATAGTAATAACAAACAGGTCATGTGCATATGGACATGCACACATTGGCGGGACTAATACCACACCAACCAACTCTCACACCCTACTCGTACTATGACTGAACAACTATGGAGAAGTTAATATTACTTGCCTCCAAGTATTCATCTTTTTACTAGATGGAATTCTTGGAATACAACACTGTCATAAAATATAATGCATAGAGAAACATTTCATTCGCATTGCATCTGCCATATTACAGTTCACTTGAACATTTTACTAGAGATCATTTGTTTTGCTGCTGAAATTCTGCTTAAGTACAAGAACAATTTGCTTTACTCATTTGTAAAGAAATATATAATGATTTCAGTTACGTAACAAAGTTGAACGTTATTCACAGATTTAATGTGAGTGTATATTACAAAAACATTTGCTTTTTTATTTCACTTAACTAACATTCTTTTGTTTTATGCATTATTTTTGTATCTATTTTTATATAAGGATTAATAATCTGTCGTTGAGATCATAAAATAACTGAAATGAAAGATTTGTGAAGGAAAGATATACTTTGGTTCCTTTGCCCTAACCATTATGTTGCAGTTTTTGCACCACCACAGCCAATCAGGTTGAAGGTCGCAGCTTGTTTGTTTAATACTCCTTAAATGCAGATGAGGTCATGATGTGCTAACTTGAACATGCCCAATTATTTTCTGCCCAGAAGACCTATTTGCATCATGCTGGCACAAACGCTTTTCTGTTTTCGAAGTATTTAAAAATATAAGCAAACAGAAATTTTATCACCATAATGTAGAATTTCATTCAGTTTTGTTTATTTGAACATATGTCTTGCACACATGCAAATTTTCAGTAAAACAGACCCTTTTTTGGGGTAGAATTTGAAAAACACTGGCTGTGTGGCTCAATACTTCAGTTTTACTTGGCACTGAATACTTAATTAGGTTTAATGGGTACATTGCCTAAACAACTATGAACCACTCTGTCATTTGGCTCCAGTAATTCAACATTATTAGTCACACAGAAGATCAGAACAAATACACGCACAAAAACACATCAAACATAAGACATCAGTGGTATTCATCACATCAAACAAATGCAGTACTGCTCAACAGATCCACTGAATGACACTCTATCTCCTGCAGAGGTCTAGTACGAGGAGGGAAGTTCAGAGATCTTCTGGGAAATCTGGTCCTCTCATGAATAATTCTAGAAAGCTCACAGTGTCAGGGTAAAGTGATGTTACACTGCCCTTATCTAACTATCTGTCACTGACAGGCAGGGGAATACACAAGAAGATGGTAATATTGTATCAGTCATAAACCTTGTTGGTGTTTTGTGCTGTTTTGGGGGGAGGTGGACATTTGACTGAACATGGTTTTTCTACTTACAATTCTGCTTTGATGGTATTGATAAATCTGTCATACTTGTCTTAGCTGACTCAACCCTGATGAAATTTCCATTTTTGTATTTATGTATATATATATATATATATATATATATATAAATATGTACCATTTTCAACAAACTTAAACCTTGAATATACATGTTTACACATCACAAAAATCATTCAACATTATTGTTTTTAGAGAACTGCCAGCACATAACACGATATTAACAACCTGAACTAAGATTTCCTTGTCGTAAAAGGTAAACATTTTAAAAGGCTTATAGACATTGACACACAGTCAAGACTGTTTAAAGGAGTCCTCCAGCTGGATACGATACGCAACGCAATGCATAAAAAGACAGTATAAGTCATTATAATCAGTAATTATGTCCCCACTGATACAACAAATACCTAGTTTATAATTGGTTTTATTGTTTTTTTGTCGTCGCGTAGGGACACACGTCATCACAGTATGTTAAGGGGCGTAACATTTCCGTCACATGCTTAAGGTATTCAGCCAATCACAATGCACTTGATAGCTGGCCAATCCAGCATATTCCTCGCTTTTTCAGAACGATGAGTTTTGTAAAAATCGACGCATTTCAGAAAGGCGGAGTGTAGAGAAGAAACAATAATGTAACTTAAGTGAACAAAAGAATGTGTTTTTAACCTTAAACCGCATAAACACATTGCATTACACCAAATACACAAAACAATGCTCTTTTTAGCAACATCATATGACCCCTTCGATTAATTTTTGGTCTTCATTTTGGCATCGTACATTTTTTATCACTCTGGCTATTTTGTAATATATTAGTAAAAATATGTATTAATTTTAAATATATAAGCAACAAAAATAATGAATAAATAAATGCTTGTCGAACCGCGTAAATCTGTCTTATTGGTTAAACTAGATGGGACAGCAGCTTCTACAGCCACATATGCTGGTGAGCAGCTACTGTACAGTGTGTTGGTCTTACCGACAGGGAACATATTACTGAGCTCAATGCTCAAGCAAAATGAGAGTACCTAATGTGAGAAAATGAGAGCCAGCAGATGCAGAGATCATTTTTGCTGTTATATATCATTATTGCCTTATTTATGTGATATCTATTGTTATGACATTCCTGCTTATGTTTCCATTCTATCCACATAATCTGTCCCTTCTGGAGATTTCCTCTCTCTGTCTCTTGCACTCTCCCCAGCTTTCTTTTGAGCCAAACTGATGCTGACACAAAGGCAATTAAACAAGGAGCCTTGCAAGGAGCACCGAATGCCATTTTCAGTCCCTGCCCTCCCACTGACTCAGTCAAAACACAAACAAATACACCACCTCCCCATCTCATCGCTACCTTACCTAGCTTCAAGTAAATGAGAACTGGGATTCACAACCATTTAAATTTCATGAAATCACATATTTACGAGAGAAACATTATCTTCAATGAGGGAAAATGTGAGGCAGGACTTGATTTTATCCATCAAGACTGGATTGGATGGTGAAAGTGGGCATTAGATACCAGAATTGAGTCAGACGAAATGATAGGTTTGTTACAAGCTAATATAGTGTAATATAATATATAAATCTTTTTTTTTTTTTTTTTTTTTTTTTACTGGATATACTAAATTCCATGAAAAAAACAGTTACAAACATACACTTTGTGAATCAAGTCTATAAATGAGTCTTGTTAGGTGCTTTTGCATGCATCTTCATTATTTTGAATGAAGCCACTGAAGATGTGGCTGAACTGAACTGACCATGCTTTCCAAGACAATGGATTCAGACTATCATCTTTCTCTGAAACCACAACCTCCTTTACACATTTCACTTGCTGTTCTACATGCTGTTCTTAACCTATTATTGATATCTGTAACTTGTGTCAGTCCTCGACTATAGATAAATGTTGCGATAAATAGCATCATGGGGTTCTGAACGCTCATGCCACACTTTCATACATGTCTCTACCCCATTGACATTGATCTTCGATTGCATACTGTATACAATTCATGCAATATAATCACATTTACAGTTTAGGCTATAGTTGTTTCATTATTCGTTTTAAAACCATCTGAAAGTTTGCTGGGAGTGTCAACACATTTTACACGTACCTTATTTAATAGTCGCCAGTGGTTCTCAATCTCTTGATTTTCTTTCACTCCAAGCTCCCTCGCTGTCCATAGCAATATTCGAAGACCCTGTGGAGTTTTCAGATTTTATTAATTTACATGACTTTCCAGGTCTAGAATTGTTCTACCTCATATATCAGGTGTTTCAAGACGGTGGAAATCCTGGTTCATCACAGAAAAAAAGAAAAAAAAAAAGATACAATTTTAAGGGGTACATTCAAATATCTTGATTTGTAGTTATTTTAGCTATATTGTATAATTTTAGGACATCTCGAGACTCGAGGCACCCTGGATGACTACCACTGCACTAAGCAATTACACATTTGAATAGACTTTTGAAAACAGGTTATTTGTTATATTTTAAATGGATTTAATGTCTGGGATTTTGATTTTAATACTTGGTTTTTATTATAAGAAAAGCAGCTGTAATGAATCACTCAAAATGTAAATGCTATGAGTTGACGTCAGCGTCCTCAAACTATAATGCTGCTACTCCCTCTAGTGGCCTTATACTTTAATTACTGGATTTTGGTGGATAATTAAAATTGAAGTGGAACTTATTACTATTAATAATAATAGTAATTATTATTATTATTATTTCATGTAGGCTATAATTCATTTCATATGTTAGATTTATGTGCTTTTCGTGCTTTAGGACTTTTCCCCTCCAAAAACATTTGTTCTGGTGCAAATCAACAGTGATATATCTATAATAATTATGTATAATTAAGTACAAAATTTTGTGTAGGATTTCACAAACAATTACAAAGAAATATCAAGTAACACACTAAATTGAAAATAGAAAAACTTAAATAGTATTTTATTTTAGAACATAATATTCCAACAATCTGTTTTATTTACATATTTGAAAAGTCCACTGATTACCCAAAGTGAAATCACCACTAGTGAAAATGTATCTGTGAACAGTTTGATCATGTTTTAATAATAATTTCTTTTTTAAGCAATAATATTTTGAAAATAAATATATACATAAATAAATCAAAGTCTAAACTATTTTTTAGAGTTTCAAGTTTTTATTTGTATCTTTTTATTTTAAATCGATACATAGTCCATTCATTCAGGCTCAAATGAACAGACAAAAAAAAAAAAAAAAATTGAGCTCCACGTACTGAACAACATGAAAATGCTAATTTAACATAGCAGTGACTCTTTAGTATTTAGTATATAAATAGGTATGTTATTATGTACTTGATTAATAATTTAATTAACCCAAACCAGATAATTGTTTCATATTTTCCCTCAATAGCTAGACAGTACTCCTCACGAACACCAGGTGACGCCCATGACGCAAAAACACTTCCCGTCTCTTCCTCCAGCCGCCACCCTTTTTTAGCCACCTAGGATTTGGTCTTGTTGTCTTGATTCGTGTCACGCTTCGCCGCAAAATATCACGCAAAAAGCCTCGTGTGCATTTTACCAGTCTGTGTGGATTGAGCTCTGTCATTTTAACAACCATTCATAGCTCACGCGTCCATTATATACGTTCACAGAACTGTTTTACCTGTTACCACTCACTTTTACCAGTCTGTTATGAATATGATGAACACCCATGGCGTGTGTCTCTGTGGGTATGTGCGCGCGCGCTAGTTAAGATGTGCAGCACGTCTGCTCGGGTTTGGGAAGAGGCAGGGGGGATGGGGTCTGACTCTGTTGGAAAGCAGGATTCTGATACTGGCTTACATTATATTTTGTGTGTCTGCACCACCTCTCTCTCTCTCTCTCTCTCTCTCTCTCTCTCTCTGTATGTTTGTGTGTGTGCGTGCGCGCGCGCGAGTGTTTGTGTGTTTGTAGGAATGTACATTGAACATCACAGCAACTGTTGAAGAAAGCGCCTACAAATCAGACAGATGTAGGTCACAATTGGCATTTTGGGAAGGGGAGGGGCATTCTTTTAATTTATCAATTTGCCCATTCTTCATTAACGGAAGAAGGACAGAAATCAGACAGAGTAAGAGAGACAGGCGAATCTTCACATGGTTAACACCATGGTCTCTCTGCATGTAGAAAAGGACGAAAGTATCACCATGGAAACACCCATCCAGCCTCCCACTGCTGTTTCCCCCCTCCATTTCTCTCCCCTTTTCCTCTCTCTGTCTCTTCTTACCTCCATCTTTTCCTCCCCCACATTCCCTGTCTCTCTCACTCTCCCTGTCCTTTGCTGTTCCACCAATCCCCCTCTTCTTTGTGTTTCCATCTTCACTTCTTGAACCTGTCTGTCACATCTGTCCATCCCCCATTTTGCTTCCTCCCGAAAACATCCAAGGGTTGCTCAGCATTCGGTAAGGTGTGATTTTAGTTTTCCTGGGAAAATCCACACGTATCCAATCACAGGGAGCGGAATCTATTCCCATTAGCCAATATCCCAAGATGTATGCAACGTCCCCTCCCCCCATTCCAAATATGACATGCCTAGAATTCTACTGAGCCAGATTTCTTTTTCATGGTAATTAAATGCTGAGCCTGGATGTGGGTATTATTAGAATCTCCTCTCACTAATTAGCACAGGACAAAAGGCTTTTGCTCCAAATCTCGTCAGGTTATACTGCAATACTTTTTTTCGCTGTCATTCTTTATCAGGTTACCGAGACACATTTTTGATGTTGAAACTGAGACACTTCATACTATTATTAACATTCGCTCCGTTCGAGGAGAGAGAAAGTGGGCTTACAGCCTTACAGCAGTCTGGAATTCACATAGATATGGACGCACATGTACACGCATTCTGCACCCTCTCTGGGGTTTCTGGTCAGTCTGTTTTTTTCATCACACTGTACATCAAAACTCATGTTTCAAGTTCCTTTGAAAAGACATTAAAGGAAGCTGCATAGGAATGCGTGTGTGTGCGTGTGCGTTTGTACAGCACGTGTGCGTGTTGTGTGCTGTGTGTATGATGGAGACTCTGGATAAAGGTGAGGGTGTAAGATGAGACATAACAATGTGGAACCCTCTGGAAACGCATGAAATGATCCTGAAATGACACCATAGCTTCCACCTATAACCCGGCATCCATTTTCACCAGAACAAGTACTAAAAAGGGGTGGATGTGAGCCCTCCAGGACTATATTCCTCCATCCACAACAAAACCTTATTATCTGAGTTTCAGCATTTGATGACGGCTGATGTAACGCATAAAACAGATCTGAGCTATGGATGCTACAGTGAAGCAACTATAAGATATGCCACAGCGAAATGAAAACCATACTCAATTTTCAAATTTTCTGCCTCCACAAAGATGCACCAGGAACATTGAAACAAAGCAGCTAAACTGTTTTGTGTGGTTTTAGTGTGGTGCTATGCATGTGCAAATGTGTTCTGTTTTTAGCATGTCATGTGATTGCTAAGCAATTATAATCAGATTTAACATGTTGCTATATGGTTGCTGAAGAGTTTGGAGTAGCTTTAGCATGTTGCTATGTGATTGCTAAAGAATTCGGTGTCCTTTTTTTCATGTTGATGTGATTCTTATAGAGTTCTGAGTAGTTTTAACATGTTGTTTTGCAATTTTAAAGAGTTGCAGAGAATTGTTAAAGAGTAAATTTAGCATGTTGCAGTATGATTGTTAAACAGTAATTTTAGCATCTTGCTATGCAGTTGCAAAGGTGTTATAGATGGTTTTAGCATGTTGTTATGCAGTTTAAAGGAGGTCTGAGTAGTTTTGAACAGTTTTTAGTGTGTTGCTATCAGAGTACTTTTATATTTGAGAGAAATTAAAACCAATCTGACATGCTTTAGATCATTCTTTCTTGGTCAGTTTTCCCAAACAATCCAACATAAAAAATAAATAAAATAAAAATAATATTAAAAGTTTCTTAGATACTTTAATTCTAACTCAGGAATTTGTTTGGTTGGCATCAGGCTACTTGTTTTTTTTTTATTTGGATTTATGCTGTTAATCCTGTGGTTTAATTTCTATTTAGCTGTTAATGGCGTTAGACTTTTCTTTCTTTCTTTTCTTTTTTTATTTGCCCAGGCCAGACACAATAAGTGAGTGTGGCCTTCAGGGTGTAGTCCGTAATGAATGAATGTAAGAAAACACTGAGCTCTGAAATCAAATATTTTTCTAGCATATACAATAGGAGACCTTATGTCTCCTATTTCAGATGTCCACTTTTCTATGACATCCATGCCTTTTTCCCGGGGGTTTTATAGTTTTTCCAAAGAGGTCAAGTTTTTCCTTTATCATGTCAGGCCATTCTTGTATTTATCTTCTCTCCTTTTTCTGCCTGCGCTGTTGGATTTGCTGTACAGCTGCATGTTGTAATTATTGGGTTAAAGCTGTCGGTCCTGAGCCTCCCCGATCAATTACAGGTCAAGGTGTAGGACTCCTTTCCCCTCCAGCTATACACTTTCATCTACTCTACACCTCATGGAGCAGATCTCTCTGCCTTTCCTTTCACACCATTTTGTCCCTTTCTGCTTCATTTTCTCATCTATATGTCTTCCTGCTTTCTGGCGTCCCTGCTGTCTCTCAAATTGCTGTTCTTCTATCTCTATTTTTTTTTCTTCTTTTACTCTTCTCCCTCCTCAGCCCCTAACTGCATTTACTGTATTTGATTGTTCATATGTTCTTCCTACTCGCGTGGAACATTATTTCCCTCTCCCAGGAATAGAGGCTTTATTTTTTAATCTTTTGGCTTTGATATTGTGTTAGTATTTTTCATCTAGCATTTATTGAGTTACTACAAGGCCAAGCTCAACATTTGTGAATCACACAATCACACACATACATAAGCTGTCACTGAGGTGGTCCCTCAGACCTTCAAAAGGTACACCATACCTTAAGGGTGGATATAAGTATCTTTTTTCCTATTATGTTCCTAAATTGTATATATAAATTGTGTGTGTGTGTATATATATATATATATATATATATATATATATATATATATATATATATATATATATATATATATATTAGTATATAGTGATGCTATAATTGCACATTTGGTGTCCGAAGCCATCATTTTATTTTCCTGCTTTTTTTCAAATGGTTATATTTTTAATTATTTTAATAATTTGATACTTATTGTTATGAATTTTCAAGAGGTTACAGTGGATGACAATATAATAATTTGTGTAAAAATTAGATAATTTGAGCTGAAAATCATGAATTAGTCAGTGCATTTTTTCACCATGTATTATTGTGTAATAATATTTCATTCATTTTATTTTAAAAAGCCCTAAACACTAATTTACTTAATTCTACATCATTAAATTGTTTTAAAATTAAAAAAAAAAAAAAAAAAATCTTATAAAAAGAGTCCATAAATCTTGCATCAACTCTGTTACTGTACAATATCTTGCATTTAAATTGGTGGAATTATCTCCCACGACTATGTAAGATACAGGAAATGATTACACTTTCCCTGACTGATAAGATCTGAAGCACTGAAAATCTGTGTGCTCTCTCTGAGAAAATATTTTAATCTAAAAAGTTTTTATACCAAGAGTTATTTTGAAGAACGTCAATGCTGTTACCACAATATCAGAAGGAAAACAAAATGTATTACTGATCACTAATTGGGTTATTTATAACCCAACTATGTCAGTTCTGTTATATCAAACTCTGTTACCATGGAATAATAACAATGCTGACAAGAGGGTAACAATTCGGTTACTTTACAATTCTGTTGGCACACTGATAGAGGACAGGCCCAACATTAACTATAGCAGTTTTGGAGTCTCTAACTCCAACTCTCTAGCACCACCACTTGTCCAAAGTTTCAATATTTTTATGCCAATAACTTTTTAACAGTAAGCACACAAACACACACACATCAACATTATTAGAAGGTCTTCATCCTGGCTCTAGAAGAGGAGAATCATCAGGGGTGGACTTGGGCTAAAACTCAGCCCATCTGGCAACACATTCCCTCAGAAATATTTAGCTGGGGTTTACATGGTTGGAGCTAGTCGATCTGGTTTCAGCTATAGTTTCACCACAGAGCCTTTACTTTTTACATACAAGTGTTGTGTGTCTAAGTTCATTGATCAATTGCTGGTTATCACTTAAATAGAGCAGCAAATGCATGGGGCTTTGGGGGAGACATCAGTCCGGTCCAGCTGTCATCTCACACTGTGCTCTTTAATCTTTAATGACATCATCACCTGGCTTTTGGTGTTTATTTTAATGTGAATATGATGAATAAATAATTCATGAATAAAATATTATGCAATCACAGAAGATTTTACAATCTTGCCTTATCATAAAAAGGTCAAATCATCAGTCCTAAAAATATATATTTATATTTTTTTGCATGTTTATATTCACTAAAGCTTTTCCCATATTAAAAAGACTGAATGACAAACTACTTTCTTCCAAGGCTTTTTTCTTCTCCAATATGATATCTGATATCGTATATCTGATGTGTAGTTGCATTTAGTGCTGTATCATGTTTTGTTTTGCTGTGGTGTTATATTGAGATGTGTTGTGATGGGGCGGGGGGTGGATCTGGCGTGGGCAGCTGAGCTGGCTGGCACTGCCGGGCATGTGTGCCCGCCTGGCAGTGAGATTGATGCTGTTTGGCACTCATGCCACTAAATCATGGTAATTAGGCGATAGATGCACCCCTGTGATTAGGGCATCCCACATGGCCCAATGTCTGTTAAACACACACCACACAAACTCTCTTCCAGATACACAGAGAAACAGAAAGTAAAAGGAGGAAGGAAGGATGTGCATGGGGGAAAGATGAAGAACAAGGGCAAAGTACATTAAAAAAGGAAGAAGAGAGACAGCGAAGTGATGAAAGTGAAAAGAACAAAGCGACCCATAGTGCCAGGATGGGTACAGTTAGTGAAAAAGATTGAATAAAAGATTGAATAAAATAGCTAAATATGGCCAAAGAGACCGCATTAATAGATTAAAGGGGTCATATGATGTGATTTAATTTTTTCCTTTCTCTTTGGAGCATTACAAGCTCTTGGTGCATGAAGAAGATCTGTAAAGTTGCAAAGACTAAAGTCTTAAATTCAAAGAGATGTTCTTTATCAAGCTTAAGACTCTGCCATGGCCCCCTAAAACGACTTGTTAAAACGCCCCTCATGTCTATGTCACTATGTGGAAATATTTGCGCAGTGTCGCCCAAATGTTCACTCAAAGAAAGAAGGCATGGTGTCAGTAACTGCAGTTAGTGTCGAAGCAGTCATGTCAGGGAGATACTGTGTTTTTCTAGGCGAAAGCAAAAGCACTTTATTTGTCCTTCCGAAAGTAGATTCATTTAGGAATCTTTAAGATTACGTTCAACAGAACAGCAACGCATTTTATGGATGACCATTTCATTAACCAAGAAGAGGAGGTAAATCTGACTTTGCAACACAAATCTGGCACTTCTGAATCAGCTACTGTAAGTATGTTGTTTTATTAGTTTAAGTATTTTATATGGAATGTTTAAATGCATAGTTTTGCACGTCACGTGTGTGTGTGTATGCATGCGTGTGTGCGTGTGTGTGTATGTGTGTGAGAGAGTGAGACAGGGTCACACAGTGGAGTCAGCTGTCTTAATTGTCTGTAGCTTGTGTACTGCAAACAAATACGACTCTGTTCCCCTTTCGGGATTGAACTGATGGTAAAACTAAGGACATTATTAACTGTCTTTACATTTATTTTTAAAGATGAAGCTCGCAATTATGGAAAGAGGCGTTACAGAGTGCTTGCTTTGTTCGGCCAATCACAATGCACTGTGTCAGTTGGCCAATCAGAGCAGACTGCGCTTGTGGGAAGGCGTTACTATGTAGAAAACAATGTGTTTGAGAGAGGCGGGGCATAGAGGACCTACAATAATGTACAGAATTTGAAAATTTTGTTGTGTTTTTTGAACATAAAAGCATGTCAATATTCTGTTACACCAAATACACAAAATAATGATCTTTAAAAAAGCATCATATGACCCCTTTAATAGAAATAAAGCTGCATGAGAAGTGGGAGTGGATCATAGAGAGAATGTGATGGATACTAGTGGTTCAGACAGCTAAATTACCCCAAATAATACAGGTAATTACAGCAGAACGGCCATCACCTGAGATTAACTCACAACAGTGAGGGACGCCCAGCACAACTCCTGCGGCTAATGCAGTAGAATTGTGCATCTCTGTGGTGAAACATAAACTAAAGGTCATAGAGTGGTTCAGTGACTGTGTGTGTGTGTGTGTGTGTGTGTGTGTGTGTGTGTGTGTGTGTGTGTGTGTGCGTGTGTGTGTGTGTGTGTGTGAGAGTGTGTGTGTGAGAGAGAGAGAGAGAGAGAGAGAGAGACTCTAGGAGAATATGGGATAACAGTTTTCTATAAAACCTCATTCATATATTTAGCAGAACTCTGTGTATGAACAGAAATTAACCTTAAAAATCATTGTTCAACGTTTTAAGCAAGCAAACAAACAAACACGTGCTCAGGAGAGCTGCCATAAGTAATATTTATTTTATTTATTTGTCAAAATAAATCAGTGTTGAATGTATTTATTTAGTTATTTTTGTTAACTAGTTTGTGTGATGTTTGTTTGTTTTTACTTTATATTTTATTCATTTATTTAGATATTTAACTCTTTATTTTAGTTAGTTTGTTTATAGGTAGGTTAGTTAGTGTAGTCTATTTGGTTAATTATTTAGTTGGAAGTTTATTTGTTTGTTTTTGTTTTAGCTAGTCTTTTATTTTAGTTTGTTATGTAGTATTTTAGTTAGTTTTTCATTTGTATTTAATGATAAAAGTTTTAATTCAAAAGCTATGTCTGAAAACATTAAAAATAAAACCAGTGCTTGCCACAGGTTTGAAATATACTTGCGGTGGTAGCTGGGTGGAAGATCCTCCTATGCCGCCCCGCTCTTTGTTTTAATGAAATCATAGACTTTTGAAATCGCAATTTATATCGCAATTTATCTTTTCCCATCCCCAAAATATAAGGCGTCTTAAAATTAGCATTAAGATGTTTGTTTTACCATTTCATGTATTGAAGACTTTTTGTTACATTTAATTTAAGAAAACTCACCTGGAGTTGTTTTATTCGCACAGGTGCCCCTATATACATTTTATATTTTAATAACTAATAGTGGATTGCTTACTTATTTAATTAAATTATAAAAGCAAAAATGTCACTTTGGCGGCCGTTAATATACCTGGGTGGCCCTCCCAAGTAAGAAACACGTATAAAACATATTTTCCCACCACAGGCCCAAAGTAACAGGTACATTGATTCTTATTATTGACTAATGGCTTGTTTCCACCGTGCAGTACGGTTCAGTACAGTACGGTACGTTCCATAATGAGTTCAGTTTCCAGTGTCAGTAGTTGTGATTGGTGCCAAAATAGCAAACTGCATGGCACAATTCGGCTTGGCATGGCTCAGTATGGTAGCTACGGCACGGCTCAGCTAGGCATGGTTTGCATTTCCACTGCAGTTTAGTATCTTTATAGTTATGCCGCCTACTGCCACGACTCCAAAAAAAACTTTTTTTATTTCACGTCGTCCCAGCAAGCTGTCACTGGATCCCCCCCTCTGCTATCAGCGAGAGGCATGTCTGTACTTCCTGAACAGACAACAAAACAGCTACTTTTTGGCTGTTAAAAAAGGTGTGCTCATTCAAAACAGTTGCGTTCGATCCTTGGCTGGCTGTGCTGATTTAAATCTAGAGGTTCTTTTGTGTCAAAAGTTCAGTGATGCAGGTAGTGGCAGGTAGTTTCTCTGGCCAATCAGTGATCAACATAGTTTGGTTTACTTGGAACCTCAACCGAGGTGTTACTAAAAAAAGTACAAGGTACCAGGTACTGTACCCAGTGGAAATCCGGTACAGTTGTCCGGTATTTAAAGGGTGTTGCTAGACTTACTGCAGAGCATTGATTAGTTGACAGAAAATTGTCACTTGCACGTGCTACAAGGAGAATGACAACACAAGGGGAATGAAGCATTTTCTTTCACCCATGCTGCCATTCTGCTCATGTGTGTTAGGCTTGTTTACAGAGTGTGCTAACACACACAAAAAATATAACAGTGTATTTCAGAATTTAATATTTTCACATACATACACGCAAGGTTGTGCTTTCTTCTTTTTAGCTGATCACTAAGTTCCAGCATACATCACACCTATCAAGTGAGGGTAATGTTGGTGGTGGAAACACAAGCACAGGGTGTACTGTCCTCAATTGTACTGTACTGTACTGTATTGTACTGTATCGTACTGCTCGGTGGAAACCATTTCTAATTTCTCTTTCTTAACATATTTTGCACCAAACTTGTTACAATAAAAAAATATTATTATTATTACTAAAAATTTTAACAAAATAAAAAAATAAAACTTTACAACATATTAAAACATAATGATGACAAATGCGGACTAGACAATCGGCTGCTATTCTAATGAAAACAAATGTGTTTTATCAGATATTAAAGTTTTAATTTACAATGCATTACACACCTAGCTTTATGCATGTTCAGTGATGTACCATGTTCACAATATTGATAATTACATACAGAACTGAGTCATCAGACACAAATGGGACACCATTTCCTCTGTACCAGTGATGTAGAGCATGATTCAGGCCGTCAAAGGTGGACACAGGCTCCTGATACGCTAACTCTATACAATGGACTGACTCATTAACAATTTATGGCTGACTGATTGGGAGATGAATTGTTTCTGTCAAACAGGCATTGGACTGAAGTTTAAAACCTTTGTCATTTGTTATCTGCACTGTCTATCACCTTCTCACACACATTCTCCCTGTCTATCTCTCTATCAGTCTTATGCACAACCACTCCTACCTCAGTCTATCCCTGGAGAGTAATAAAATAAAACAATTACGCTCATCCTGTGTGTCCATATCACTTATTCTAAGCAGTGTACACTAAACAAGATAAAGGACTTTCTGCCAATTTAAAGAGCATAGAAGGAACTGGGCCACCCACCCTCCAACACAAACACATAGCCCACACCACAGCTAAATATACTCCCAATTACAACACCACGCTTCGTTTATTATGCAACTCCCCACTCTGAAAGATCCATCTGTGTGCCTGTGTTTATATTTGATTAAATCGGCCTTGGCTTTTCTCTAGGGTTGTTTTCAAATTAAGAAGAGCAAAAACGTGCTGTCCCTTGTTAAACGTCTCTCAAACTTCAACCTGTTGGCTGATCTGGTTTTGCAATGGGCTCATGGCGATGCCAGTCAGGAGCTCGCAGGAATGAGAGGAACGTTCCTCTGCTAATCTGGGTCACACAGGCACCATCTGCCTTGACAAGATTACTGGGTAGTAGGACAAGAAATCCTTTCCCTTTGGCCAGATTAAACATGAAATATAGGACATGGGTATAGGGAGGAAAAGCAGAGGAGAGACGGGGGTTTGTCTGGGCAGGGCATATGTCAGGACAAACAGATGCATCTTTTTTGCAGTTTATTTTACCTAATTGCCATTTGAACGATTTGCATTCTTGATTATTTCTCTGTATTATTGTTATATCATGGTGTAGAAAAGAATGACCCCCTTTAAAATAATCAAATTCTGTTGCTTTGCTGCCTGAAATGAAGATGGATGCAGTTTTTGTTTTATCCAACCTGCAACATCCAAGTAAAATAAAAGCTAAAACACTGATAGTAAAAGGTAAAGCACCAATATGTCAGTAAAAGAATTATAATAATAAATAAAAAAAACAGAGTCAGTGAGCTGGAAAAAGATTCAGCCCTCTCCTAAAAATGACTTGTAAACTCACTCAGGTGTAGCTAAATTACCTTCTCAAAGGCCATATGACGTTTTGATTCGCTCAGCATGAAAATAGCTTTCCAGTGGCCTGTACCATGAAGCCGGATTATTTGGCTAGCCAGGTAAATTTCAGTTTAGTTTGCACCAATCCTGGGTTTTAGGTACCATGTAAGTGGCTTGGCTTTTAGCTGCGTTTTTTGCCATAGTAACTTACACTCCACAACTATGTTCTGGGTTAGAGATCTCAAACTGAAGCTGGACCAATCAGATGTGAGAGAAGTGACACATGTCTGACACGGTGACTCCAGTTTATCTTGCTCCAAATCAAAGGTCACTAATGCTAAAAAAAAAAAAAGAGAGAGAGAATTACTGAGTCTTTTTATGATTTATATAATTATTGTGATTCATATTATTATTTATCTTTTACACACAAGCAATTTTACTTTAACAGTTATTATAAATCGTTTATTTTAAATAGTAATGTATACAGATAAGATACAGATCAAAAGATTGCACTATTTAAAAAGTAAAAAATTATCTTATCACTATATATTTTCACATGTGTAAACTAAGTTAACGAGTTTCACTTGTGACTTCACTGATAAAGCAAGATAATTTATTTCATATGACGTTTAAATTTGTCATATTCATCAATCTCTTAACCTTTAGCAACACCTTTAACCTTCAGTTTTGAATCTCGCTGGGTCTCTTGCGAGAAGTAAATCAAACTTGCTTTGTATTGCAAGGCCATGATTGGCTGTTCACCAGTGATGTCACACATTCATGTGCACGCGCTCCTCAAACTCAGGATCAAAGCCTGAGTTGACAAAGAAAGTTGATGATCAGCATCATGGTCCCAACAAAGCCGGACTGTAGAGGTTTGGTTTTGTCAACTCAAAACTAATCCTGTAACTCTGAATTTGTTCAGCTACCATCATGGAATAGCATTTCAGTCCTTGGTATTGCAGCTGAAGTAAACAATCAACTATGAGTGGCAAGGCATTGTCAAAGGATCTCTGGGATAAAGTCAGGGGATGGAGTATTTTGTTTAAAAGGCTTTAAAATGCCTAGAAGCACAATAAAGTTTATTATTAAGAAGTGGAAAATATTTTGTACAACATTGCTCCAAACTGGATGAAAGAAGCAGGAAGAAATCTGGCCAGAGAGGCGATCAAGAGGCCTACAGCCACCCTGAAGCAGTCACAAGAATTTATGACAAAGAGTGATCATTGTGTGCATGTGACAAAAATATCACAAATTTTCCACAAATTGGCTTGTATAGGAGGTTTGCAAGAAAAAAGCCACTCCTCAAGAAAGGCCATTTGCAGTCACAACTCAGCTTTGCCAAAACACACCTTGAAAATTCTGAAGAAGATGAGACTAAAATTATAAATGAATTATTTGGCCTCAACACAAAACGATACACTATGTCAGACGGAAATCCAATAAAGCTCATTCAAATAACAGCATTCCACCGGTAAAGCATGGAGCTGGTAAGATCCTGTTGAAGGGTGTTTCTTAGCAGCAGGGACTGAATCACTTCTTGTCAGGATAGAAGGAAAAATGGATGGGGAAAAATACAGTCAAAATTTTGAAAAAAATCTGCAACCCTCTGCCAGAAAGTTTTGAAAGTGAAGAATGTTTATCTTCCAACATTTCAATGAACAAAAGCACACAGCAAAACTGAGCACACAATGGTTGGAGGAGAAAAAGGTGAAAGTCCTTGCATGGCCTCGTCAGAACTGAGACCCCAATGAAAATCTGTGGAATTACTTGAAGACTGCAGACCACAAAAGTTCACCATCAATGAACTTGTGTTCTGTAAAAAAAACATTGGGCAAATATTGAAAACTCTTGATGTGCAAAGTTAGAAGAGACATTTCCAAAGAGACTAAAGGCTATAATAAAAGCAAAATGTGGTTCGACAAAATACTGATACAAGGGGCTGATCCTTTTTCCAACTCAGAGATTCTGTTTTTTATTTATTTATTATTTTTATCTTTGACTTGGATGTTGTAAGATGCACTGAGTAAATACAGCTGGATAAAACAAAAACTCTGTCCGTCTTCATTTCAGGCAGTAAAACAGCAAAATGTGATTATTTTAAAGGTGATTATTTTCTATACCCATTGATCTGCAGATCCTGACAAATGCTGTTTGGTTTGATCAAGAGTTATCACAGTTTGATTAGATATTTAATGCAGCTCCCTTCTAAGCCAGCATCGCGACTGAAATGACTGATTTGAAATGTTCCTTTGTGGAAAGATCATCATTCAATTCAATTCAATTTAATTTTATTTGTATAGCGCTTTTTGCAATACAAATCATTGCAAAGCAACTTTACAGAAAATGAATGTCTCTATAATATTTAGTAGTAGATTATCAGTGGCGACTCGGTTTATGTACATATGGCAAAAATGTACAGAAAAATCAATTAAAGACAATCAAACAGACAACGAACACTATTCACAGCAATTATTATGATGCAATCAAACTTATCGCAAAATTAGTTCTGTATGTTGTTTCAGGGTTGGCTTCATCTGAGGTCCTTTGAGGGGTTGGCATCTCTCATCTCTTCTCTGGATCCAGAGTGAAGATTGTGTAAATCCTAGTTGCAAAACAAAAAGAGACATAAATAGCGTAGCTGCTATTCCAATCAAGGAAAACTAATTTGTTTAACCCAAGCTAAAGAATAATAATGCACATTTGATCAGACAAAACCGCAGTACAAGATTATGAGATGCGTTATTTGAATGCTTGGCCAGAGAGATGTGTCTTTAATCTAGATTGAAAACAGAGAGAGTGTGTCTGAACCCCGGAAGTTATCAGAAGGCTATTCCAGAGTTTGGGAGCCAAATGGGAAAAAGCTCTATCTCCTTTAGTGGACTTTGCTATCCTAGGTATCCAGAGTTTTGTGACCTTAGGAGCATGATGGATTGTAGCATGGTAGAAGACGAGTTAGGTACGCATGAACTAAACTATTAATTTACTTTTATAGTAACTAATACTAATTAGCTAGTACTACTACTAATACTACTTAATTTTTTTTGCATTTGTTTTTTTGATAATGTATCCACTGTGCTAAATAAAAACCTTGGATTGTTTTGGTTATTTTCCATGAGTTTGTGGATAAGCTGGGCCCTGGCATTTGCGCTCAAGACTATGAGTTTCTTTCTTGAGCGAGTGGGTATTACCAAAGTCCTTTAAGGCAAGTCGTGCCGCTCGGCCGCCATCTTGGAAACACCTCCGGGCAGCTATTTCAGATTAACAAAACCAGGCTCCTATCTAAATGAATGGGCAGAGATTCAGAACTGCACTTTCAGTGGTCATTGGGACATAAAAACTGCATGTATAGAAACAGCTGTAAAATATGATAATAAAGTTAAATTAATTAAACCTTGTTCCCGTGTTTGATGTCAGCATGTTGCTAACTTAACAAAAGAGTACTCTAATTAGCATGACAAATGCATACCATACACAGGTATATCAGGCAAAATAAAATAAAAAATGCCGCTTTATTAATACTGTCAAAGATTTCATATCAGAGCTATCAACTTCATTCACCATCTTAGATTTAATTTCTTCACAGAGCTCGTTGCAATACATGCATTTTATGCAAGTTGCATTGTTTCCCAATACATGTAAACCTTACTTAGAATTTAGCTAGTAATGACTTTATGAATTTCTTCACTGATAAAATAGATAACATTAGAAATACAATAGCGAATGTAGATTCTACAGCGTCTAACACTTCAGTTTCATCCATCGCACCCAAAGATAAACTGCAGCGCTTTACAACCATAGGACAGGAAGAGCTAAATAAACTTATCACTGTATCTAAACCAAAAACATGTTTATTAGATCCTGTACCCACTAAATTACTGAAAGAGCTGTTACCTGTAGCAGAAGAAACACTTCTCAATATCATAAACTCGTCGTTAACTTTAGGACACGTCCCAAAACCATTCAAGCTGGCGGTTATCAAGCCTCTTATTAAGAAACCAAAACTAGATCCTAGTGTACTGGCAAATTATAGGCCTATTTCAAATCTTCCATTTATGTCTAAAATTTTAGAGAAAGTTGTGTCTGCTCAATTGAGCACCTTCCTGCATAAAAATGATATGTATGAAGAATTTCAGTCAGGTTTTAGGCCCCACCATAGCACAGAAACTGCACTTGTTAAAATTACAAATGACCTGCTCCTTGCGTCAGACCAAGGCTGCATCTCATTTCTAGTCTTACTTGATCTTAGTGCTGCGTTCGACACCATAGATCATGACATACTCATAGATCGATTACAAAACTATACAGGTATTCAAGGGCAGGCTCTAAGATGGTTTAGATCCTACCTGTCCGATCGCTACCATTTTGTTTACTTAAATGGGGAGTCATCTCATTTATCATCAGTAAAATATGGAGTGCCACAAGGATCCGTCCTAGGTCCCCTTCTATTTTCAATATATATGTTGCCCCTTGGTAATATTATTAGAAAATACGGAATTAGCTTCCACTGTTATGCTGATGATACTCAGCTATATATCTCAACGAGACCAGATGAAACTTCCCAATTATCTAAGCTAACAGAGTGTGTTAAAAATGTAAAAGATTGGATGACACACAATTTTCTCCAATTAAATTCGGATAAGACAGAGATATTAATTATTGGACCAAAAAACACTACACAGAATCTTGTAGATTACAATCTGCAACTAGACGGATGTACTGTTACTTCCTCTACAGTCAGAAATCTGGGTGTTATATTAGACAGCAATTTGTCTTTTGAAAATCATATTTCCAATGTTACAAAAACTGCATTCTTCCATCTTAGAAACATTGCCAAGCTACGAAACATGTTATCTGTTTCTGATGCAGAAAAGCTAGTTCATGCATTCATGACCTCTAGACTGGACTATTGTAATGCACTTCTAGGTGGTTGTCCTGCTTCTTCAATAAACAAGCTACAGGTCGTCCAAAATGCAGCAGCTAGAGTCCTTACCAGGTCAAGAAAATATGATCATATTACCCCAATTTTACAGTCTCTGCACTGGCTACCTATTAAGTTCCGTATCAGTTACAAATTATCATTACTTACCTATAAGGCCCTAAATGGTTTAGCTCCAGCGTACCTAACTAGCCTTCTACCACGTTACAATCCATCACGCACCCTAAGGTCACAAAACGCTGGACTTTTGGTCGTTCCTAGGATAGCAAAGTCCACTAAAGGAGGTAGAGCTTTCTCACATTTGGCTCCCAAACTCTGGAATAGCCTTCCTGATAATGTTCGGGGTTCAGACACACTCTCTCTGTTTAAATCTAGATTAAAAACACATCTCTTTCACCAAGCATTCGAATAATGTATCTTTTTAATTGTGAGTGTAGTTGCATCTGTTCAAAGTTGCATTTTTATTCATTAGCTTGGGTTAAACTAATTTTACTTTGTTGGATCAGCAGCTATGCTAATGATGTCTGTATTTTGTTTCTATGTTTCGCCACGGGATTTACATCCCGTGGTAACTAGGATTTAAACAAGCTCCAGTCTGGATCCAGAACACCTGAGAAGAGATGATGCTGACCCTCAGAGGACCCCAGATGATGCTAACCTTGAATCAACAAACAGAACTAACAATTATTGCTAAATGTGTGACTGAATCATATAATAACTTAATAATATTGATAGTTCATCGTCTAGCTGACTACGTCTTGTATTATTATTATTATTTTTTCTAAAATCCTGTCAAATGTGCACAAACTACTAGCTACTACTAAATATTGTAGAAACATAATTTTCTGTAAAGTTGCTTTGTAACGATTTATTTTGTAAAAAGCGCTATACAAATAAACTTGAATTGAATTGAATTGAATTGAACTAAAAAGGGCATAGTTTCATCAACCTTCAGTGATACCATCAAATTTGGCTAATCCTGACCAATTTTGCATAGTTTTATCCAGATTCACTCACATGACTCCTTTTAAATGATCCCTTGCTTAAAAAAAGATGATTTCGCTGGTCTACAAGCCTGGTCAAGCTGATATGTTGACTGGTTTTATAAGGGTTAAATTGTTATGGTTCCGGCTTGTCCAGGCCAGATGAAACCAACTGAAACCATTTTAAACCAACTAAGAATGACATCTCATCATAGGCTGGTTTAAACAAGTTTTTGAAACAGGGTCAACATAAATAGAATGTTTGCAATACAGATAACTCTCCTTGTGTGACGACGGAACTTACAGTTGTTTCCTTTGATGTTAGCATGTTGGTAAGTGGACAACACTACTGTAGTTAGCATAACAAATACAAAGTAAACATTAGTATCAGGTAAAATAAAAAACAACAACAACAACAACAAAAACGTTTTTATCTATACTTTTCAGTGATAAGTGGTTTCATATCAGGTTTGATATCAACTTCATCCACAATCTTTGATGCATTTCTTCACAGAGCTTGTTGCAATGCATTCTGGAATTGCCTTCTCCTACATGCCATGCTGCAAGAGCATATGTTTGCTGTCTTCTGTTTGAAAATCGAGTGCAGCGTTAGTTCAGTCAGGCCACGGAGGCATAGGCTGCGACCAGCTGATGCGGTGAGCTGTCAAATAGCTCCATTCACTACCATTCTCCAATTAGACACGGGACATATACATATACATATATATATATATATATATATATATATATATATATATATATATATATATATATACGTGGGACCACTGCTCGGTAAGCATGGTCAAACAGCTCGCCACCCTCCCTCCCTCCACATTATAAGCATGAGCATATTACCGTGCACCTTCTGGTGACTACTACTGTTCGCTTTTAAAGACATTATTAATTGTCTTAATTGTCATGTATCTTCAACCTGATGGTTCCAGGGGTTAATGTTTAAAGCTCTTTTATTTTAATTTGGCAGCAAGAACCGCGATAAGGAACCATACCACCAAAGATAAACTGTGTTCAGTAAACTCAAGTTAACTTGCCAAAGTGGTCCTGTCTGAACTGCTTTTAATGATGCCATCGAGTTGGATTTATCCACAGATTAGATATTTTTAGTCTTTTTGATTTTCAGATGCTACTTACACAGGCATCAAACATATAAGCTTTTTAAACAAATTCTAAGGCAGATCCTACTGCATAAACTATCTTAAACCAATTTAGGCTGGTTTGGTGGCTTAAGTTAGCCTGGGCAAGCTATTACACCTCTAAAACCAGCTAACATACCAGCCTGACTGGGAGACCTGCCATGACCAGGAAACTACCAGGACTTACATCCTTACTGAAAGTGACTGCTTTTAAATTATCCTTTTTGCCAAAACAAGCATCATAAACTAGTCTAAGGTAGTTTCCTGGTCATGGCAGGTCTCCCAGTCAGGCTGGTATGTTAGCTGGTTTTAGAGGTGTAATAGCTTGCCCAGGCTAACTTAAGCCACCAAACCAGCCTAAATTTGTTTAAGATAGTTTATGCAGTAGGATCTGCCTTAGAATTTGTTTAAAAAGCTTACATGTTTGATGTTTGCAACAGCCTTCAATGATGCTGTCGAGTTTGGCTAACTCACTAGATTTTGGAGCAGAGCTCATGTGTTTAATATGTCCTTCTGACTGTTTGAATGCCCTCTGTATTTGTATGATCTCTTGTGCATGGTGGTGCGGCGCAGGTGAGAGCGTGCTCTGGTCGCTCTCGAGACGAAGGCGTGAAATGAAAGTCGATGCCATCACCATGGAAACACCATTTCCCCTCTTGCTTTCTTCTTCTCTGTGCTCCACTGTGTTTTGAGTGGCATTTCTTTTGATGAGACGCTCGCACAAAATGGCAGCCCAGCCTTAGCTCTCACTTTTCACGTTTGTTCCCCTTCTTCTTGTGGCTCATTTATTCTGTTTCTCAATCCATCTTTATTCACACTGACGCCACACTGAAGTTTCACCATTTCTTTAACAACCTGTCATTATTAATAAGGCATGGACACCGTTAATAGTGCTCATCAAATGTTAAAATGCACAGACAAACAAACACACTGTCACCATGACTTGTTTAGCAGTGGCAGGGGGAACTGAGCATCAAGCCAGTAATGGTCTAATTAGTTGTTTGTGGAGCTCGACAACACTGAGCCCACAGAAAAGTGCAAGAGACAGAGAGGAAATATATGAACACGAAGGGCCGATTCTGTCATCTGTTTGCGAGGGGGTGACATCAGGCTTTGCTCTGTGTTTCTGAGCACAGCTGTGTTTCATTGTTTATTCTCTGTCCATATCGCTGCATGAGGACAGAGGGATGAGCAGTGCTCTTTTGTGTATGAATATCTTCAGGGAATTCATGTTCTTTATGCCAAATTCTGACCCTACCATCTGAACTCAATGGACCAGGCAACGTTTTTTCAGTCTTAGATTGTCCAATTTTGGTGAGCCTGTGATACTGTAGCCTCTGTTTCCTGTTCTTTAAGCCTTTCATAAGACCCTTAGGATATTGCTATTCGAGGATAGCTGTATTCTAGTTCAGCAGATACCCTTACTTAAGCTTTAAGTAGTGATAACTCTGAGCTCCTATCTAGAGTTTTTCCAGTTTGTTTCCTCAGTGGTCTTGTGCGAATAGCTGTGTATCTGAGGATAGTTGTGTTCTTAACTTTGGTTTGGATGTTCCCTTTTACCCACATGGAAAAAACCTACATAAACATATATGTTTCAATATAGGTTTTGATATAGGTTTTTAATAAATGTGACATATATAAAATGGGCCGTTTTCCTATATTATACAGTATTGTTCAAAATAATAGCAGTACAATGTGACTAACCAGAATAATCAAGGTTTTTCGTATATTTTTTTATTGCTACGTGGCAAACAAGTTACCAGTAGGTTCAGTAGATTCTCAGAAAACAAATGAGACCCAGCATTCATGATATGCACGCTCTTAAGGCTGTGCAATTGGGCAATTAGTTGAATTAGTTGAAAGGGGTGTGTTCAAAAAAATAGCAGTGTGGCATTCAATCAATGAGGTCATCAATTTTGTGAAGAAACAGGTGTGAATCAGGTGGCCCCTATTTAAGGATGAAGCCAACACTTGTTGAACATGCATTTGAAAGCTGAGGAAAATGGGTCGTTCAAGACATTGTTCAGAAGAACAGCGTACTTTGATTAAAAAGTTGATTAGAGAGGGGAAAACCTATAAAGAGGTGCAAAAAATGATAGGCTGTTCAGCTAAAATGATCTCCAATGCCTTAAAATGGAGAGCAAAACCAGAGAGACGTGGAAGAAAACGGAAGACAACCATCAAAATGGATAGAAGAATAACCAGAATGGCAAAGGCTCAGCCAATGATCACCTCCAGGATGATCACAGACAGTCTGGAGTTACCTGTAAGTACTGTGACAGTTAGAAGACGTCTGTGTGAAGCTAATCTATTTTCAAGAATCCCCCGCAAAGTCCCTCTGTTAAAAAAAAGGCATGTGCAGAAGAGGTTACAATTTGCCAAAGAACACATCAACTGGCCTAAAGAGAAATGGAGGAACATTTTGTGGACTGATGAGAGTAAAATTGTTCTTTTTGGGTCCAAGGGCCACAGGCAGTTTGTGAGACGACCCCCAAACTCTGAATTCAAGCCACAGTACACAGTGAAGACAGTGAAGCATGGAGGTGCAAGCATCATGATATGGGCATGTTTCTCCTACTATGGTGTTGGGCCTATTTATCGCATACCAGGGATCATGGATCAGTTTGCATATGTTAAAATACTTGAAGAGGTCATGTTGCCCTATGCTTAAGAGGAAATGCCCTTGAAATGGTTGTTTCAACAAGACAATGACCCAAAACACACTAGTAAACGGGCAAAGTCTTGGTTCCAAACCAACAAAATTAATGTTATGGAGTGGCCAGCCCAATCTCCAGACCTTAATCCAATTGAGAACTTGTGGGGTGATATCAAAAATGCTGTTTCTGAAGCAAAACCAAGAAATGTGAATGAATTGTGGAATGTTGTTAAAGAATCATGGAGTGGAATAACAGCTGAGAGGTGCCACAAGTTGGTTGACTCCATGCCACACAGATGTCAAGCAGTTTTAAAAAACTGTGGTCATACAACTAAATATTAGTTTAGTGATTCACAGGATTGCTAAATCTCAGAAAAAAAAAATGTTTGTACAAAATAGTTTTGAGTTTGTACAGTCAAAGGTAGACACTGCTATTTTTTTGAACACACCCCTTTCAACTAATTGCCCAATTGCACAGCCTTAAGAGCGTGCATATCATGAATGCTGGGTCTTGTTTGTTTTCTGAGAATCTACTGAACCTACTGGTAACTTGTTTGCCACGTAGCAATAAAAAATATACTAAAAACCTTGATTAGTCTGGTTAGTCACATTGTACTGCTATTATTTTGAACAATACTGTATGTACATATATGCACATATATGCATATATATATATGTACACATATATATGTGCATACATATACCTAGGTACATATATGCACGTATATATGCACCTATATGTTCACCTATAATAGTAAAATTCAAATCCATAGATGCTATGCAACATAAATGAAAGTCCAAAATGTAGAAATGTACATTATTAACTTACTCAAGATCAATCATATAGTACAAAACAAAAAATATAGTACAAGAACAAAAATAAGACAAAAAACTGAACAGAAAAAAATATGTCATGACATCTGTCATGTTTTTTTTGCGGATAAGCATTTTCGTCCACACTGATCTGGCGTTTTGGAAGAGTGAAACCGATGTTTTGAAACCGGGTCCCAGAGTGGATATATTTGAAAACGCAGCCTTAGCGTTTCGTCCGGACGGCGAATCCGTGCATTTTCTGAAAATATGGCGTCATTAGTCCACGTCTCGCCCCTAGTCAAACACCACTACATCACGTAACAGCAACACAAACATGAACAAATACTGAACGCTAACATTAACACGGATTAATAAATGTATTGTTCCATGTTCACTTGTGTACCACACGCAAGGTTTATTAGCAAATCAATGTATTCTCCGTTTTAAGTGCTGGTCTGGCATGTATACTACATCGGTTTCGTGTGGACGTGGATATTTCTTGAGACAAGAGAAATGTAGCGGAGTAAAGAGTACAATATTTGCCTCTCAAATGTACTTGAGTGAAGTCATGAGTACTCCCCAAAAATGATACTCGAGTAAAGTACAGATCCCTCAAAATTGTACTTAAGTACTGTACTCAAGTAAATGTACTCCGTTACTGTCCGGCTCTGTATATCATGTTAATATATTGCCATAGTTAAATTTCATAACATGCCAATTACATGTGATACCAATTTAACATGTTCACACATACATAAGTTCTTGCATAATTTATTTCGTTAATTCTTAGTTTTGCCTATATGTGGCGTATATACGCATATATGCAGTATATATACGGCATATATGCAGCATATATATTATCATATATGTGCATATATGCAGCATATATGTGCATATACACTGCATGTAGGTTTCATATATGCGCATATATCCACATACAGGTTCTTTCCATGTGGGTATTTGAATTTGGGTTTTCCATTTCAGCCAAGTTATTAGAGTGGCTCGGGGCATCAATGGCTTGGCCCCTTTTCGAGGAAAGGTTAGATGTACTGTATGTCTGTCACCTCCTCAGTTTCTCATCAGGTGGAAAGGCATATGCCTTGGCATGTCCAAGCTTCAACCTATATGTTCACGTCTCCTACAGATACCTAAGCTGGTGATGTATTCAGCTGCTAGCCTTTTATACTTTCGGGCACCCGCATATGATGTCATATGCCACATGGACCAATAGGATTGGTGTTTTTCATGCTTCAGACACTGTTCATATTGGCAGCATTCTCCAAAGTGTCCGCTGGAGGATGCAGCATCTTGTTCCCTCTCAGGGAACCATGGGAGGACTTTTTTTTTTCTTTGAAAGACATTAAAAAAAATCTTACCCTCTCCAAACTTTTGAATGTGTAAATGTTATGCTTACTTGTTGGGCAAGTTACTTTTAAAAAGTAATTAGTTACAGATACTAGTTACTTCTTCCAAAAAGTAACTAAATTAGTTACTCAGTTACAAATTTTAAAAGTAACTAGTTACTTAAGAAAGTAACTATTGCGTTACTTTCAAGTAAAATTTAATTTTAAATGCTCAAATGTGACCCCACCTCTACCCCTCTTTAAAGGGACACTGAGTAGGAATTACTCCCATCTAGTGGTGAAATTGTATTTTGCATTCAAACTAATTTTGCTCTCCAGCGCCTCGCTTTTTCAAATGCGCATTGCATCTACGGTAGGCGATATGTACCAAAAAGCTTTGACAGGATGTATTCTAATAGCACTTCGTCGAGTTTTCCTTCAGGTGAACAGGTGTGTTATTTCAAACAAACTGCAACATGACAACTAACAAACGAATGTTACAGTATGAATTACTGACTGTGGAAAACATGAAATATTGTAATTAGTAGTTATGTCTAATTTATTCGTTATATTTTCTGAATTATATGCATTGTTAGATATAAAAAAAATATTATAATATAGACTGTAACACTGACTTACCTGTCGAGAAGAAAACTGGCCACTTCAGCGTCTCTTTTGAAATCTTTATCAAGCATTAGCTCTTTCCACCTAGAAAAAGCTTCCCCGACATTAACTCTTGTTTTCTGTAATCTATGGTCACGTTTCCTTTTACGTTCTATTTTTGACTGTTTTGGCGACGATGTTTTCTTCTCCTGTGGCGCGGCATATGTATGGTCCATAATAAGAATGCAATCCAGACTTTTAAACTTGCCGGTGCAGTTTCAAGCGCCTCTCACTGCTCTGCACCTGCGTTTCTGGCTCTGACCGAAAACGCGCTGTGGAAACGCGTTGGCTTAGTACTTTTTGTCCCTCTCTGCTATTATAGTTTTGCAAGATGGCGGAACTACATGGAAGCCTCCGTCAACCTACCCGTCCCATGTATATAAAGATAATAAATTCTTCATTTACAAGGATTAGTTTAAACATTGGCATAGATATTTGTACACCATTGAGGGCATATTTATGAATAAAAATATTGATTTTAGATAATAAAATACCTAAAAAGTTACTTATTGTCCCTTTAAAGGAACTTAAAATACATGTGCATGTTCAATTATTTATGATAAATCTGAATAGTATAATGAAATGGACACTTAATACAATACATTATTAACAGAAACATGAAACATTGTACACACATCTGAAGTGAGACTAGCCTCCAATCAAATGCCATGTATGTATATATTATGTTTATATAGTGGATCAATGCAAATAACACGATAGATTTTGGGGAACTTTTGATATTTCCTTTTATTGTTTCTTTAAATTCTTGAAGGAAAAAGTAATGTATATACTTCTATTTAGAGAAGGCTACTGTTGGATTATTTGTCGTTCGCGATTCGCAAATTTTAGTTGAACTTCGGGAGCTGGCTCGCATATCTGAAGAGCCGACTCTATTTTTTCAAATTTAGCCTATAGAAATTAAATAATTATGTAATAAAAATTGAAATATTATACTCAAAGTCATTTAAAGAGCCGTTTGGGAGCCAAAGAGCCGGCTCTTTTCAGTGAGCTGAGTCAAAAGAGCCGAATTCCCATCACTACTATGCGTGCTTTCGAACACCCGCCCAACTCTACCTCTGATTGGCTTACAATGAAATTTTACTCTACCTCAGCCAATCGTCAGCATTCATGCGCTTGTCTCGTGCTCTGCCCACTAACCAAGGAAGAACAGTAAAAAAAAGTATTTGCCTCTCGCTCAGAGATCTAGTTGGTCTGATGAAAAAAAAGAACAGCTTCATCATCAGTTATAGTAACGCGCCGCATTTTTTGGCAGTAACGGTAACGGCGTTATTTAGATGAGAAGAGTAATCAATTAGATTACTCGTTACTGGAAAAAGTAATGCCGTTAGTAACGCCGTTATTTATAACGCCGTTATTCCCATCACTGAAATAAGCAACAAGAAAGTACCTTAGAAGGCCGTATAACTATGGTATAGTGTTCCTGTAGCTCCATTGGTCACGCATTGAGCTATCAAGCGTAAGGTTGGGGGTTTGATTACCCGCGAATACATGATAGGTAAAATTGTAAAGCCTGAATGCACTGTAAGTCGCTTTGGATAAAAGCGTCTGCTAAATGCATACATTTAATTTAATTTAACTTTGCTGTCAAGGTTCTGAAAGAGCCTTTGTTTCAGGAAGACAATATGATTACAAGGAGAGGGTGACTTATGAGGACATAACCCATGTCCTCGTTTTTCAAAATGCTTACAACCCATACAGAATGAGTTTTTTTATTTTTTATTTTTGAGAAAGTAAAAATGCACAAAGTTTCCCGTGAAGGTTAGGGTTAGGTGTAGGGTTGTTGTGGGGCCATATAATATACAATTTGTACAGTATAAAAACCATTATGCCTATGGGATGTCCCCACTTTTCACAAAAACAAACGCGAGCGCACGTGTGTGTGTGTTTGTGTGTGTGTGTAAAAATGCACTTTTTAAAAAAGGCTCCATTACAAAACCATATGTGTGATCTTTTTACTTGATATACTTTATCTTAATATATGTGTATTTATGTAAATTTATGGTTCATATGGTTGTAATACAATTCTTTTAAGTTCTGGTGCATATAATTCATTATGGAAGCAAGAAAGTCATATTCCGTGAGTTGTTTATTGCTTCGGTCTCTAGGCCCCCTCACAATAATTCTCTTTAATTTTGCCTTCACTCTCTCTCTCTCTCTCTCTCCCACTTTCTCTGACGCTGTCAAAATTTACCGGGTGACGGTGGATGCAATGTGACTCCTGATTAGTTGCTCTGGCAACCTCGGGAACGTTAACTGGTGGCCATGGCAACGACTAAAGCATGGCGATGGAGCTCAGCAGATTATTTAGAATGAGAATAAGGAGGCAGACTAGGATGCCATAATGTCATCATGGAGATGATGTTGCTCTTCAGTAATACTGATACATTACTGGTGTGTATATATATATGCAATTTCTTCTGCAATGAACAGATTTTAGGAGCCTATTTAGACACAGAGGATGGGGGAATTGGATAATGGCAACAAGACCTCCAAGTGGTTTTCCATTATGCTTAATTCTATAGAAACCAACCCCAGAAAGATATAGGAAACATGGACAGCAATGAGAGCACTGGGTGGTTATGTGAGTGAATGAACGTGGGAATGTTAATGTGTGGGGTTACCACTACCATGTTTCCCACATTGGAGACAAATAGTTTCTTTTAGATGTATACATTCAAATCTGTACTGTATGTTGTGTTTACCTAAGGTATTGACTATCAATCACCCATCAGAATCATCCAGAAATCCAGCCTGAGGCAATGAGGGTAGCGTCATGGTTCACATAAAGTCCCATTCTGTTCAACAACTTGATATACAGCTTTGAAAAAAAAAAATGATAGTAATTAAGATACTTTCTGTAAATTCTCAGTTTCTCTGGATTTATGATTTATGTGTTTGAGTAAAACATAATTTTGTCTAATTCTGTAAACTAATAATAATAAAGATGCCATGTCTTCAGACATGTTTATATTCATAATACCACTGTTTTAACTTTAGAAGAGTTAAAATAATAATAATCAATCACAACAAATTTGTCATTTTCTAAAAAAACAATAGCAACACAAGACATGTATGTTTTTAAGCTGCTGTGGCTTATTTAGTGTTATATTTATATTAGAAATATAAAAATAAAAAAAAATGAATAGCCAGATTACAGTTTAGGACCATTTTAAATGATTCAAACCCTCTTATCTTAGTTAAACAAGGTATTATTATTATTATTTTTTTTTTTTTGTTGTTGTGCTCCAGCCTTGTCTGTTAAAATTATTATTGGACTTAAAAAAAAACAAAAAAAATAAAAAAAATTCTGATTTCATAATTCATTATCATGATCTCATGTGCATAGACAATGTGCAGTGTATCCAAATCCAGGAACTGTGACCCTATCAGTAATGCCCACTTTGTTATTTTATCACATTGTGAAAGGCAGCTGAAACAATATCTGACAATTCTATCTCACACCTGTGATGACAGCTTACTTAAGTATGACATGATTCAGTGCTCACTCTCTCAGCATGGCTGCTATCTCCGACTGTATAACTGTCAATGAGAAGGCTCATAATTTCATGGGAAACTTGAACTTCAAAATTACATACTGCAGTTGTTCTGTGCTACTCCCGAGGTCCTAGTGCGGATTGAACCCGGGTCACGGTCCATTGTGACCTATCCTCTCCGAGCCTCCTGCAATTAATTTAGAACACATGGCGTGAGGTCAGCGCTGCTATGGAGGAATGGGAATGGAGCCCCTATACAATGAGGCATTACAAGATTACAAGATACTGTGTAGTGTAAGATGTAAAAAATTGTCTCTGAATTGCCTTCTTTGTGATTCTAACATATCTAGACGCGGGCGCTGTTGCCTCATGTCCTAAATCAATTTCTCTTTCAGGTCAGAAGTAGCATAAATGTGTGTGTATATATATATATATATATATATATATATATATATATATATATATACACACATACATACATATACATACACACACACACACACACACACACACACAGGTGATGGTCATATAATTAGAATATCATCAGAAAGTTGATTTCACTAATTCCATTCAAAAAGTGAAACTTGTATATTATATTCATACGCAGACTAACATATTTCAAAGGTTTATTTCTTTTAATTTTGATGATTATAACTGACAGCTAAGGAAAATCCCAAATAAAGTATCTCAGGAAATTTGAATATAATTAAGACCAATACAAAGAAAGGATTTTTAGAAATCTTGGCCAACTAAAAAGTATGAACATGAAAAGTATGAGCATGTACAGCACTCAATACTTAGTTGGGGCTTCTTTTGCCTGAATGACTGCAGCAATGCAGCGTGGCATGGAGTCGATCAGTCTGTGGCACTGCTCAGGTGTTATGAGAGCCCAGGTTGCTCTGATAGTGGCCTTCAGCTCTTCTGCATTGCTGGGTCTGGCATACTGCATCTTCCTCTTAACAATACCCCATAGATTTTATATGGGTTTAAGGTCAGGCGACTTTGCTGGCCAGTAAAGAACAGGGTTACCATGGTCCTTAAACCAGGTACTGGTAGCTTTGGCACTGTGTGCAGGTGCTCAGAACTGGACTGATAGACCATTTAAAGGCTTTGCAGGTGTTTTGAGTTAATTAGCTGATTAGAGTGTCGCACCAGGTGTCTTCGATATTGAACCTTTTCACAATATTCTAATTTTCTGAGATACTGAATTTAGGATTTTCCTTGGTTGTCAGTTATAATAATCAAATAATATGTATACATACATTTATAATAAACACATACACACACACTGAGCAGTGCAGAGGTGTAGTATTCAACCCTCTATTGAGGCCATGCTGTTTCCTGATTAAGGAGCGAGGTGTGCAAGAGAGGCTGAAAATGCTTCACACCTTCTCTCTGGCCGTCACACATGAGTACACCCCCCCCCCCCCCCATGAAAAGTTTACGATATCCAGTGAGTGTTAGACCTCGCAGAGGTCACACCCTATGTTGGTGGGACGCCTGATGAAAACTCCCCCTGACAGCCACATCAATAATCTAAACTTCCAACGCCCTGCCTTCACTCTAGATCTGCTCAAACTCTCCCCTGCACCAGAGCCAAGGAGAGCAAGAGGGAGGGAGAAGAAACTACCATAAAAAAATAAACGACAAATCCCAAAGGGCAGACTGCAATAAATGTCAGTCTGCATCAGGGGAAGCAGGTTTGTGGAGCGAGCAACTAGCATCGGAGCACAGGAACGTCATACAGAGGACAGGCATCTCTCTCATCCCCTCCCTGCCCTCATCTCTGACTAACCTCAATAAGGACAGACAGCCCAGACAACCGCTCTCACACAGCATCGAAACCTGTTCCTAAACTGTAGCATGGGACGGTCTATTGCGTATCACAAGCAGTTGCTGACTGGGATCTTGAATTGGCTTTATACTACTCATGGTCCCATATGTCAGATGTTAAAAGTAGCTCGCTGTTACCGTAAAGTGCATTTAAGGCAAGTCAGTTCCATCAGATGCCATTTTGTTAACACACAAACACTATACTATACTAGGTAGGGTGTAGTACAAGTGTACAAGTGCTTATTTAATAGGAAAAGCCAGAACTTTATTTTGATGGTCCCTTTAACACATTCTGTTGACTATAAGTAACATTGCACCTACATGTCTACTAACTCTCATTAGAGTGTTAGTAGAGTATTAGTAGACTGGTAGGGTTAGAATAAGTTAACGTGTACTTGCAGTTAGTTAAAGTTAGAATGTCTTTTGGGAGACCATCCCAATAAAGAGTTAGCAGATATTAAGCAGAAAGTCTTTTAATACTCTTATGTGAGTTAGTAGACATGTAGGTGCAACTTTATTTATTGTCAACAGAATGTTCAAAAATAAATTGTTACCAAACCTTTTGTCAGGAATGGGTTTCAGTAACACATTTCAGGTACTATCATACAACAATGCATTAATAAATGAATAAATATTTTAGTGAATTAGTGGCAAATTTGTCAGAATGAAGAAATGTGGCTCACATGGTTAACTTTGGTTAAATGGTTGTATATTTATATCTAGTTATATGCATGACAACATAGTGCTCAAAATCCTAATGTGGCCATAAACAAGACAAGAACAATAACATGATACATTTAGATTCCTTAGCTTCTATCCAAAAGGCCGTTGGTGCTTGGTGGAGATTTAATTTAATTAAATTTGACTGCTGTTTTTATTTTACTGTTCTGTTTATTTTTATCTGTTTGTTTCATAGTGTTGTTTATCACAAAAAAAAAAATGAATTTTGACATTCTTTTTCTTAAAAAAGTACAATAATCTATGCAACACCTGTGTGGCGCCAATTCATAAATAAATAAATAAAAAACTCACTATTTCAAAAGTATGACCACAAGACATTAAAAATATGCATGTTGACACGATTTTAGTGAGGAAAAAAAAAAAAACTAAATGTTTTGTATAATATCTAATTTGACAACTTTGTTCCCATGATGATGGAATGCCTTAAACCTTACCATGGCCATAAAATTACAAGAACAATTGCTCAAAATAAAAGGACTAGATTAAAGTGATTATGGATACTTTTCTTATGAAAGCACATCAAGTTGCTACAGGAGGCCTTTGTTAACCCCCAAATCCCCCCCCCCCCCCCCCCCCCCCCCGGCTTGAAAGACCAAAGACAATTTTTTATATAACTCCCACTGGATTGACAAAAAGTGTACATGACAAAAGTCATGTACACCTAGGATGCCTCAAGTGTATTTTTGGCTGAACTAACCCTTTAACAGTTAATTAATGTAAATGCTCTTTTAATTTAGAATCTTTACAGTTCTGCTTTTAAATCCTACACTAAATCTCAGCTTGGCTAACAGACATTTCTTGCTGGATGATGGACAATCACCTTTGACTCAACCTAAGACTGCTTGTGATTCCAGCAAACCCATCGTTCCTCTTCGGGAACTCGAGCTGCGTCGTAGCGCTTTTGGGGAACGCCTTTGGCAAGAACAACTCTGAATATCGTGTGCAATCAGTTCAATGGAAGAGCGTGACGTCACGGACGGGGTGACGTAGCGACCAGGAAGCTATAAAGGCACGTGCCACGCAGCTGGCCTCAGCTTCGCGTCTTTCAGCAAGCGCTCTGTGTGTGCATGTTCATAAGTCTGTCTTGTAAGTCTTATTTACTGTTGTCTGTCCAGTTCAGTAGACTAAAATGCCTAAGTCCAAAGCTAAGACTAGACATTTGAAGGGCGAAACCAAATCGCGCTATAAACTGTGTGTTCCTCCATGCCAGCGCTACATCACGGCTGGAGACACACATGATTTATGCGTGGTTTGCCTGGGGTCGAAGCACGCTGAGTCAGCTCTCGAGGGAGCTGACTGTCCGCATTGTGAACGATTGCCAATGCGGACGCTTCGATCCCGGAGGGCTCTCTTCGAGGAGGGAGCCTTCGCCAGCGTTCCCCGCGGCTCTGGCCGCGCTTCTGCTGAGGCAGAGCGGCTGCTGCACTCGTGGGGTTCGCAGGTGGATCTGGCAGAGGGAATGGAGAAGGGCCAGTCCTTATCTCCTTCCTCATCTGCTAGATCAGGCGCCCAAACCCTGGGATCGGAAGCACGCTCGTCGGTTTCTTCCCCCCAGGGCGAGGGGTCGACACTCCACCTCTCTTCGTCTGATGAGGTGGATGTGGAGACAGTTGGTAGGGATTCGCCACCCCTTTCGCCCCAGTATGAGGAGCTGCTGGAGGTGGTTACTCGCGCCGTCGAGAAGTTAAAAATAGACTGGCCCCCACAGAAAAGTAAGAACCGCAGAGAAGTAAACTCGATGAGCGGTATCTCAGGCCCAGACAACCACCTCCAGCCCGGAGCCTTCCCTTTTTTCCCGACCTCCATGATGAAATAGCGAGGTCGTGGAAACACCCATATTCCACCCGTCTCTTCGGCCCTGACTCACAATATTATGGAAACGTGACAGGGCTCGATGAGCGCGGTTACAGAGCGATGCCACGGGTCGAACAGACGCTTGCGGGCTATCTGTCACCCGGCTCGGCATCGTCTCTCAAGGCTCCGGCCTTGCCTACAAAAGCATTAAGAACAACATCAGCGTTAGGGCTATGTGGCAGCAGGTCAGGCAGGGGCGTGCCTTCACACCATGGCCGTCCTTCAAGCATATCAGGCCGACCTGCTGAGAGATGTAGACGAGGGAGAGGGGATCAAGTCCGACAATATTGCAGAACTTAGACGGACCGCTGATCTCTCCCTCCGCGCCACCAAAGAGACCGCTCGCGCTATTGGGCGGTCTATGGCAGCCTTGGTGGCCGCGGAGAGGCATTTATGGCTGAACCTGTCCCAAATAAAAGATCGTGACAGGTTCTGCCTCCTGGACGCCCCGCTCCAAGCCTCGGGCCTGTTCGGCGACACAGTCAATACTGTCGTCGACAGGTTCCAGGAGGCCCGTAAGCAGGCGGCAGCGTTCAAGAGTTTCCTCCCTCGTCGCTCTTGTGGGTTATCTGGACGGGAGATACTCACGCCACTAGCAGGCTCCTCATACCGTGAGGCTCAAAAGCAGAGCGTCGCCACTCGTGCTCTGAGTCGGGGGCTCCTAGATTAAAATCTGATCTTCGTACAGTTATCGAAGTTAGGAAGTCCTCGACAAAGAGGTCCTGACGCCAGTATCTCAGTGACCTCGAGGGTAGCCCCTACGGGGTCAGAGCGGTGTCCACCTCGTTATACGGTGCCCGCCTCTCCCCGGTACCCTCTGGAGGCCGGTCTGCCAACCCTGCCGGTGCTTCAGGGCGCAGCGGTCTCCCGCGAGCATCCCTCCCAGTTATTTCCGCCCGTGAGCTTAGCGGAGCTGGGAAGCTCGCCTCCCCTTCGGGGGCCTCTTACACCAGAGATCAGTCTCGAGAGACTGATTCCCTTAGTACATTTTCGAGCAGCGTGGAAACTTCTGCCAAATGTATCTCAATGGGTCCTGCACACAGTAGAAAAAGGTAAGCTATTCAATTCGGCCGTCCATTGCCGAGATTCAATGGGGTTACACCGACAGTCGTCGGCCCCCAGCAGGCTCTGGTTATGGAACAAGAAGTGAATACCCTATTAAGGAAGGAGGCCATCGAGGTGGTCCCTCCTCTAGACAGGGAATCCGGGTTTTACAGCCGGTATTTCATAGTTCCAAAGAAGGATGGGGGGTTGCGTCCGATCTTAGACCTACGTCAGTTAAACCTCTCAGTTATGTCACTGAAGTTCAAGATGCTTACTGTCAAACAGGTTGTAGCTCAAATCAGATCCGAGGACTGGTTTGTCACAATAGATCTCAAAGATGCATACTTCCACATATCCATCCTTCCACAACACAGGAAGTTTCTGAGGTTCGCTTTCGGGGGCAAAGCTTATCAATATCGAGTACTTCCCTTCGGCCTTGCACTCTCACCCCGCACGTTCACGAAATGTGTAGATGCGGCTCTGGTACCCCTCCGTATGCAGGGCATCCGCATTCTAAATTATATCGACGATTGGTTGATTTTAGCTCAATCAGAGCAGATGGCGGTTCGACATCGAGGTGTCGTTCTCGCCCATATGGGGGAGCTGGGTTTGAGACTGAATGCCAAGAAGAGTGTACTTTCTCCAGTTCAGAGAACCACCTATCTAGGCGTAGTATGGGATTCGACCACGATGCAGGCATGCATGTCTCCTGCTCGGATCGAGTCGATCCTCACATCAGTCAAGAGAGTCAGAGAAGGCCAGTCACTCACTGTGAAGCAGTTTCAGAGACTGTTAGGGCTCATGGCAGCTGCGTCCAACGTGATACCTTTTGTTCTCCTGCACATGAGGCCCCTTCAGTGGTGGCTCAAGACCAAGGGGTTTTCCCCGAGGGGAAATCCTTTCCGAACTATTCAGGTCACGCGGCGATGCCTTCGTGCCTTAGACATATGGAAGAAACCTTGGTTCTTGAATCAGGGCCTGGTGTTGGGAGCTCTTGGTCGCCGTGTGACGCTAGCGACAGATGCGTCCCTCACCGGTTGGGGTGCGGTCATGAGTGGCCACCCTGCCCGTGGTCTGTGGAGCGGTCGCCATCTGACATGGCACATCAATTGTCTAGAAATGCTAGCAGTATATCGAGCTTTAAAATATTTCCTCCCAGACCTGAGAGGCTGTCATGTGTTAGTGCACACCGACAACACAGCGGTAGTCTCTTATATCAATCACCAGGGGGGTCTGCGTTCACGCCCCTTGTACAAGCTGGTGCACCAGATCCTCCTGTGGTCCCAGGGCAAGCTCCTCTCGCTAAGAGCAGCGTATATTCCTGGGCGATTGAATGTGGGAGCAGACATGCTGTCGAGACAGGGGCCGAGGCCCGGGGAATGGAAGCTTCATCCCGAGGTGGTGAAGCAGATATGGCAAATATTTGGCAAAGCTCAGGTGGACCTCTTCGCGACTCGAGAGACATCGCAATGTCCCCTCTGGTTCTCTCTAGTTCACCCAGCTCCACTGGGACTAGATGCCATGGCACAGACTTGGCCGAGGCTTCGTCTGTACGCTTTTCCCCCTATCGCTCTGCTCCCGGGAGTTCTGGCGAGAGTACGCCGGGACGGGGTCCGTCTGTTAGTAGCCCCGTTCTGGCCGGGCCGAGTATGGTTCGCAGATCTGATTTCTCTCCTCGACGGCTCTCCATGGCAGATTCCGATCAGGACAGATCTACTCTCTCAGGCGCAGGGCAAAATAATTCACCCTCGCCCGGAGTTGTGGAAGCTGTGGGTGTGGCCCCTGAGGGGGCACATCTGTTAGCAGCTGGTCTCTCAACCGAGGTTGTTGAGACCCTACTCCAATCCAGAGCTCCCTCCACGAGGAAACTGTACGCCCTGAAGTGGAAACTCTTCACTTCATGGTGCAGAGATCGCCACCTTGACCCTGTTAACTGCCCAGTTGGTACAGTTCTGGAGTTTTTACAAGCTAGGCTCTCTGCGGGGTTAACCCACTCCACCTTAAAGGTGTACGTGGCGGCCATAGCTGCTTACCACGTCCCTTTCAATGATCAGTCACTGGGTAGACACCCCCTAGTTACACGTTTCCTCCGAGGTGCACTGAGGCTGAGACCTCCAGTACGGTCCCGTATTCCCCCATGGGATTTGGTTGTGGTGTTAGAGGCTCTCTGCAAAGCTCCATTCGAGCCAATTCAAGAAATCTCAGACAGACATCTGACACTTAAGACTGCCCTATTACTGGCTATTACCTCTCTAAAGAGAGTTGGAGAACTTCAGGCCCTCTCGGTGGCCCCTAACTATCTAGACTTTGCCCCTGGTATGGCCAAAGCATTCTTATACCCTCTAGCGGGTTACATTCCTAAAGTTCCCTCTGTCACACCACAACCTGTCGTACTGCAGGCCTTCTGTCCTCCTCCCTTTCGGGAGCCAGACCAGGTGAAGCTAAATTGTATGTGTCCAGTGCGAGCACTGGACGCATACATCCACAGAGCTGCCCTGTGGAGAAAGTCTGACCAATTGCTTGTATGCTATGGTCCTCCTAAAAAGGGTTCTCCTGCCTCTAAGCAGACCCTTAGTCATTGGATAGTCGAGGCTATCAACGTCTCCTATGAGTCCTCTGGTCTTCCCCTTCCTTTGGGAGCCAAGGCTCACTCTACGCGGAGTATGGCTGCCTCTAAGGCCTTTTTAGCAGGTGTGTCCCTCTTGGACATCTGCAACGCTGCGGGGTGGTCCACGCCCTCTACATTCGCCAGATTTTACAATCTCGATATGCGAGCCGCTCCTGGCTCTTCTGTCCTCTCGTCCTAAGCTGTGCTCTTCGGATACACACTAGGCAGGGCCTTGGTAGTCTGGCAGCGTTGGCACATCGTTCCCCAAAAGCGCTACGACGCAGCTCGAGTTCCCGAAGAGGAACGTCCCTAGGTTACGTATGTAACCCTAGTTCCTCGAGGGAACGAGACGCTGCGTCGCCGAGCCATACTCCCGGCACCCCTGCCTGCGCTTGCTTCCCTACTCGAAGCTGAGGCCAGCTGCGTGGCACGTGCCTTTATAGCTTCCTGGTCGCTACGTCACCCCGTCCGTGATGTCACGCTCTTCCATTGAACTGATTGCACACGATATTCAGAGTTGTTCTTGCCAAAGGCGTTCCCCAAAAGTGCTACGACGCAGCGTCTCGTTCCCTCGAGGAACTAGGGTTACATACGTAACCTAGGGACGTTTCATCACAATTTCACCATCAAGTTAGTCACATCAACCATAAATCCTTCAAAAACAGCTAGAAGCCTCGGAGTTATGATTGATGATAAGCTGACTTTCTCAGATCACATTGCTAAAACTGTCCGATCCTGCAGATTTCATTTATTCAACATCAAGAAGATCAGAGCCTTTCTTTGGGAACATGCTGCACAACTCCTTGTTCAAACTCTTGTTCTGTCCAGGCTGGACTATTGAAATGCTCTCTTGGCAGGTCTTCCAGCCAATTCTATCAATCCTTTACAATTAATTCAGAACGAGGCAGCAAGATTAATTTTTAATGAGCCACAAAGAATACACGTCACACCTTTATCAATTTTAACTGGCTACCAATAGCTGCTCGCATAAAATTCAAGGCCTGGATGTTTGCCTAAAAAAACACCACTGGCTCTGCAACCATTTACCTAAATTTATTACTTCAGACTTTTGTGCCCTCTAGAAGCTTGCCTCCTGCAAGTGTACCTTGCTTGATTGTGCCATCCCAAAGAAGCACAAAGTCACTTTTACAGTCTTTTAAATTAAATGTTCCCTTCTGGTGGAATGACCTCCCCAACTCAATCAAAGCAGTTGAGTCCTTATTAGCCATCTTCAAGAATCACACACACACACAAACACACACACTGTGTGTATATATATATATATATATATATATATATATATATATATATATATATATATATATATATATATATATATATATATATATATATATATATATATATATATATATATATATATATATATAAGACCTCTAACACTAGCTTACTCTATTCTTTTTATTTATTATATTATTTAAATGCCCTTGCTACATGTTAAGCTAACTGAGACTTGTTATAACACTTATATATCATTGCTCTTTTTGTTGTTTTTGATTGCTTCCACAGTCCTCATTTGTAAGTCGCTTTGGATAAAACCGTCTGCTAAATGAATAAATCTAAATGTAAATGAAACCTTGGCCCCATTTACTTCCATTGTAAGTTTCTCAACTTGTCCTCAATGTTATCACTTTTTTTTGTAGAATAAACATTATGCTACAAATGCTATTGATTGAGTTCACCTAATAATTCTTCTTAAATTTAAAGGCGGGACTTTCTACAGTTGTCATATCAGCCTTAATGTTTCTCCCATTCATTTTTTCTACAGTCAGCCGTCCCTTTACTGTCAATTCCATGATTCCTATACCTGTCAGGCTTTTGATTGGTGCAGAGACAATTTTGTCAAAACTATGCTCCAGTGGACTTCAAATTAACACTATCTTCATCATTCTGAGCTCAAGCCTCTTTAACTTGTTGGAAATGAGGTGTAACACATTGCCGTAATTACTCAGCAGCCACATACAGTACATAACCGACATAGCCGAATGTAAATTAAAACAAGATCTCCTTCAGCTCACTGCATTAATTCATATCTTTCACAACGGACTGTTTCATTCTGAACACTGTTTCAATTATTCTAATTGAGGCTCAATTCCCATGTTGTTATGGTAGTGTGAGTCTTTGCGTTCTGATGCAGAGAGAGATAGTGTGAGAAATAGAGATGGGAGTGTGTAAGCATTAAAAACACATTTGTGGCTACTGGAAGACTAGCGGGCTTGTGTACTCCATCGCTGAGAACGATGCCTGTTGTCATGGCAGCGACATCTCACTTGTTTCCGTGGGAACTGAGATCCAAATCCTCCCTGACTGAATCCTGTCGATGCCTGACTTTGCCCCCTGGCAAGAAGATGAGAGAGAGTAAGACAGACTGAGTAAAGGTAAAAAGATGGGGGGAAATGCAGAAGAAAGCCAGTTTTCCCCCTCCAGGTACAGTATGTGAGTGACCTGAAAAAGGCCCGTCCCATGTTTATGCCTCCTGCTCTATTTCAGATTTTCTCTTTCTTACGAAACATTCGGTAATTACGCAGCCCTCAGAGCCAAATGCAATCAGATGACACAAATCTGAGCTCTCCACGAGCTTGTATACATATTAAACAGACAAAAGACTATCATGGATTGCCATTTTGGTTCAGGTCCAGATGAAGCAGATCATTAAAACATACATCTACAACATTTTATCATCTCACTAATCAGTCCATCAGCCATTAAAATAATTAGTAGCTTCCGCAGGAGCCGGTGGAAAGACGTAGGCCACTGATCTGCATAAAGACACATGCCGATTAAAGAAAACTGCTCCATAGCTCTAATTAATTAGGCAAGCTGAGAAGATTAAAAATCATGTTAGGAAGAATCCCTTTTCAAGCCTTCCTGCCTTTTTTACTGGAGTCGTTTTATCTGTGGTAGAGGTAACAGGTCTGAAAGCACAGCCCAACAGGCCCAGTGAGACAAGGTTTGGACAAAGAAGTTAATGCATTGCAGCAGGTATCATGAATGAACATTAATTTAACATCATTTTAAATTGGTTATTATTAACTTAATATTGGTTAATTTCAATGTCCTACATGTACTACATTTTATTATTATTTCAAGTTGAATAAATTAATATCTTTAGTGAAAGTTGTCTTGTCTGAATCGGGAGAAAAATATATGCACAGAGCAAGCAAGTTTAAAAGCAAAAAACAGTCCCAAACTGTTCTAAACAAATGTGTGGGTGGATTTGGATGTGAGAAGACAACAGAGGATGGACTTTTCACTCTTCAGTGGTTGGAAGAAACATTATTATGGATTATGGACTTGTATTTTGGCCAGAAGCGACGGTTTAAAGTGAAAAATCTTGATGGATTTGTTTCACAAGTTATGTAGATATTTTGCAGATCTTTTCTGATTTGGGGAATTGGAATGTGTCATTTTTTGACTACGGTGGGAGCGTCTGTCTCTAGATGTGAAGGCTGTTCTCTGAATGCGCATGACACACAAAGCCACAAGAGTTATGTAAATGAGGATCATTAAGGGATAATTAATTAATAATCATACCTCATGAGGAGAAGCATTTTAAGAATATATATATATATATATATATTTATATATCTATCTATATATCTATATATATATATATATATATATATATATATATATATATATATATATATATATATATATATATATATATATATATATATATATATATATATATTCTTATATAGGAAAACAGGACATTCAAACCACAAAGTACAATTCTAATACATGACTATACCAAACCTTCTTGGTGAAAACTAGTCTTATGCGAAATAGGCTTTAGTGTAATAATGCAATGGCTAATAGTTGTTTAGAATGATATATCACAAATCTATAATCTACTATGGTATAACCTTAATACGCCTTAATACGCAGTTTCATTGCTCTAAATGGGGCCGAGAGGAAGTGTTAGTGTGACTGTGTGTGTGTGTGTGTGTGTGTGTGTGTGTGTGAAAGAAAGAGAGAGAGATGGATGAGTATATCTTGTTCTCTTCCCTCAGGGAGAGAAAGGAGCCAGACACCTCATACCCACAGCTCTTTGCACTTTCACTGTTTAGTGTGTGTGTGTGTGTGTGTGTGTGTGCGTGTGAGTGTGTGTGGAAGGCATCGTGGGGTCTGCTGATTGGGTGATTTGTCTGACAGACAGAGAGCTTCTTTCAGTAGGGTGCAGACTGGTTGAGATGGTGTGGCTTAGAGACAGGCATATTGTTCTCTTAGCATGTTGCTGCTTTTCCTCAATCCTGTTTTCTCTTTCTCTTTTCTTTTCCCCCTCGCTCTCTTTCTTCTGAAGTTTCTGTGTCATACAATCACTGTTTCTCTGTGCCAACACAGTGTTTCTCAGAAGCTCATTGTGTTCCCTTGTGTAATGTCTGTCTACAGTGTGTGTGTGTGTGTGTGTGCAGTTGGTTGCATTGAACATGCATGATGTAAGATAACTTTCCCACACATTCAAAATTGAATCATTGTTGAAAACAGCATTACAATGAATCAGTAGCAAACAATGCATTGAAGTTCATCTGTATCATACACAGAAAAATTAATCAGCAGTGAACATTATAATGACATGAATCGGTACTGAACGATATAATAAAATTAATATCCCCATGCAATGTACTAAAATAAATCAATACTGAACATTATATACAAATGAATAAACACAATATACTGTACTAAAATGAATCAGTACTGAACATTATATTCAAAATAATAAACAAAACATATTGTGCTAAAGCAAATCGGTATGGAACATTACTGTATATTCAAATGAATAAACATCAAATATTGTACTAAAACAAATTAGTACTGAACATTATATTCAAATGAATAAAGAGAACATATTGTACTAAAATTAATCAGTACTGAACATTATATTAAAATTACTAAACACCAAATATTGAACTAAAATGAATCAAATACTGATCATCATATTCAAAATAATAAACACTATATATTGTCCTAAAGCAAATCAGTACAGAACATTATATTTAAATAAATAAACACAACATATTGGACTGAAATTAATCATTGCTAAAATATAATAAAATATTAATATTAAACTGAGCAAACACCAAATAGTTTTCTAAAATGAATCAGTGCTGAACATTATATTAAAATGACTATACAGCATTTATTGTTATCAAATGAATGGGTATTTAACAATGCCCTGAAATCGATCCATACACAAGAGAAAAGTAGTAGCGAAGCTTGATTGAAACGAATTAGTAGTAAACATACTGAAATTCATCTGTACTAAATATTGCAATTAAATAAACTAGTAGCAAACATTGTGATGAAATTAATAGTTTTTGACCATTTCATTAAAATAAATCAACACTAAACAATGTATACTGTATATATGTAACATACATGTATGTCTTACACTTTTCTGACAGGATAAGAAATGCAGGAAAAATATTGTTGGATAATAATAGCAACACATGACTGATATGTATTTGTAAATAGTTTATGAAGCCGAAAGCTTGAAATGTCAGTTATGTCAACATTCATGTGGGTAAGATTCAACTACAGAAGTAAAGATTTTCTCACACAAAATTTCTGTTGTTTCCCACCATAAACATCAGTTCACATCTCTCCACCCCCTCACACAGCGGACCACAGAGGATGAATTAGACGGCTCTTGGGGAACTACAGCAAACATGGTGGGCCTGAGCCTCTAAATTATGTTTATTCTGGGGTCCAATGCTGCATTTCTAACTCTACTCCTAACTGGGGAAAGCTGGTTCTTTAGATTTTTTAGTTGAAAATCTCCTGCTGTGGCCAGAAGTGGAATGAAAATCGCTCTCTGAGAGCTGTTGTTTCCAGGAGACCATAATGAATCAGCTTAAGGGAGTTTCCAACAGAATAACTCGATATTCTCATGAATTGCGTGGGTTATTTTATTTAAACTGGTTGCATCTAGATAGTAAACATTGTTCTGCAAAACTCTCAAGTCATCCCCATTTGCTGCTACCAAGATTTGGGCTCAGTGTAATGTTGCTGTGGGACTCCAAATAAACTTATGAATGTTGCCTGTGAATATCACAAGACTTTTCAAAGATTGAGGGTTGCAGAAGCTGTGACCTAAAGGAATAGTTCACCCAAAAAATTGGAATTTGCTGAAGATGTACTCACCCTCAGGCCATCCAAGATGTAGATGAGTTTGCTTCCTCATTGGAAAAGACTTGGACAAATTTAGCAATATATAACTTGCTCACCAGTGGATTCTCTGCAGTGAATTGGGTGCCGTCAGAATGATAAAACAGCTGATAAAAACATCAAAATAGCCCACAAGTAATCCAGTCCATCAGTTAATGACTTGTGAAATGGAAAACGTAAGTTTTTTTTTTTTTTTTTTGTACTTTTTTTTTTAATAAGACTGGTCATAATATCTTAAAATAAGTTATAACCAGGAAGAATGGTCTAATTTGGATCCAAAACCTCTTGGCTATCTACTAGTTGGTCAAACTAGATCTTAAAACACAATCTTAACATACCGTCCCCGGTCTTAATAATGCCAAAGCACAGCGTCCTTAACACACACTAAACCTCTCCAATACTGCTCCGGAGCACTATACAATGCTTAGTGTATCCCATCATGCATCATGTTTTGGAGTAAATCGTCAGACTTTTTGCCGAGATCTCACAAGAGGTCACGGAAAGCTGTCCAATGTACAGTATGTGAAATATTGATAATTAGATATTAAAAATCTCTGTAAACACATAAGTGTCCCATAAGGCAGTGGCTCCCAGACCTGGTCCTGGAGAAGCCCAACACTGCACATTTGAGATGTCTCCCTGATCAAACACACCTGATTCAACTCATCAGCTCATCAGTGAAGACTCCAAGACCTCAAAAGTGTGTGTGTTAGATAAGAGAGACGCCAAAACCATGCAGTGTTGGGGCTCTCCAGGACCAGGATTGGGAAACACAGTCATCAGGTGATGAAAAGTTTGACACACACTTGTGGTCATCATTCTCACTTGAACACTAGGCCAAATACAGGAAAGACGTCAAATAAGTAATCAAGTGGTCAAGTGCAAAGATGGCAAGTGTGGGTATTTAGACTGTGCAACAGTTTAAGAAACAACAAATGCTGTACAAATTATAACAGCAGGAATTTTTGATAAAAGAGACAAACTATCACAGACTTACTGCTGCAAATATCTGCCTCCGCAGCTTTCTGTCTTCTCCATTTCTGAAGGAATACAGCTCCAGAAACACGACTGGGCTGACTGCCTTTACGTCTTTTCAGCTAAAAATATAAATCAAAATAATAAAAAAGGGGAGAGAAAATAAAATTGAATTATATGCAGAATGTTAATAATGATCTGTGAGCAAAATATTTAGATATAAACTGATATGAATGAACTGCAAGATGAAAAATACATTTTTTGTGTTATTTATTTTTTATTTGTTTTATTTTTTATTTTTTGGATTTACATTAAAAGGTATTAAAAGCATGGCACAGAACTTATGATTACTGTGATATCTGTCATATAAAAGCACACAAAAACACTAACATTACAGTGATACAAACATAGCTGGTTTGGTGATTATTGTATTGTTGTATTGATTATTAATATACCATAGTAAAACTACAGTTACTGTGGTAAAAACATGGTAAATGTCCCGTTTACTGTGTTTTAACTTCACATTTCATTTATTACTTTTGTAAGTGTCGTGATTAACATTAGTTTACTACAAATACAACTTACATCATTGAACCTGAAATTAATATAAAACAGATCGAAGGTCTATGGCACGTCACGTGACAGATAGAGTTTAATCACACCAAATTAGCAGCTGTGTTCATTTATTTAAACACAGTGAAACTCAAAGACAGCCGCGGATGACCGATATAATACAGCGATTAAACATATGGCGCTAATCTGATTAATAAAGAATACAGAAAACATTTATAAAAGGCATTAAAACAGCGTACTTACGACTACTCACCCAAACTGTGGAACTGACAGCAAGTAGCGCAATGTGTGTTGAATGAGACTTCTTGAACGTGATTTCATAGCGATAAACATCTCATGTCCTTGCGTCGAAATTCTGACGCCAAAAGTTTCCCACTGAAAGCAATGAAGGTCGTAGTGCGTCGATATTTCGATGCCGAGAGGCACATTTGGCGTCAGAAAAGTGACGCTAGGGGCGCTTGACAATGCTTCGGTTTTTGACGCCTTTGGGGTGAGAATGGGTTGTCTGATGGCACCCATTCACTTCATAGGATCCACTGGTGGGCAAATGATGTTTCTAATATTTTTGGAACTAATCTTCATCTGGGATAGCCATTTTTTGGGTGACCTATAACTTTAATGGAGACACATTGAGCTGTGGTGTTTATTTAGAAGATAAACTGTAGGTTCGAACACGGCCTGTGATTTGACATCATCCTTCCACTATAAATGAACTATAGTACAGAAAACAGTACTTTTTTTAAGTCGTGTACTTGCCCTACCTTATTACAGGTATTTTGTTCATGTGACCACAATCATCTATGTGGTTTCAAGTGGAAGCCACTGAGCTCCAGTCAAATTTTGATGAAAACAGCCACCACTCCTGAGGCCCTCAGCCCCAGTCAGGGTCTTATGGCAACTTGAGGTGTTTGACTGATGGATGTGAGGGACAGAATGAGTGGAATTGGCTCTGTTCTTAATGGTTGGGTCAACCATGTGGGACAGCATCCACACACACAACAAACTGAACACTTGCCTGAAGTGAACTGCTTATTCATCAAAGTCACAGTGACCTTATGTTACATGGTTAAGGGTCAATGTTATTTATTACTGCATATCCATTAAGTGGTTAATGCAATGTATTTCCATAATTTCTTATGGGAAAGCTCTTATCTTTCATTGCACTCTAAGGCCGTGTATTTGGCCGACTGGTAAGCTCTAAAGCATTAGCAATTAGCCCCCTCTTTTTACTGATGTCCAGTGGCCAGTTAATCTTCCGGTGTTTATTCATGCAGTCTGTCCATCGCCTGATTATAGACTTTACCTTTTAACTGTGGCAGGATGAGCAGATTGAGACGGATTACAGACGACAGAATTAATAGTCATTTATGAGCTCTGCCCTCTCTCATTGAAGTCTTTTCATAGCTGTGCAGAGTTGAGCGACACTATGCGTCAACCTGTGCAACATCACTTAATAATGTTTCTTTTATTATGATTATTTCAATATTTTCAAGCTTAATTCTAATTTCAGTTAGAATTTGAGAAATGATAGCAATGATTTATACTATTCAAGTTTTACAGTACTTCATGGATATATTTTATTTTATTATATATTTTATTTATTTTACTTAATAAGTTGTTAAATTATAGTTTGTGAATCAACATGATATGAATATCATGTTAATATTCAATCTAATAAAATGTTAGTATTATATTTCTTTTGTTACAAACACAAATAATTAACCTAGGTCACAGCCAACATATAAATATACACATGCACACACCCTAAAATTCAATAGGTCTTACCTATTATCTTGCAATCTTCATTTACAATTTTGAACAAGTTGACTCTGTTGTTATACCATACCATGATGTCATCTTAAAAATTATATTTTTTATATTCCCCAAATTTTTACGAACCAATTGAATCATGTTCGTACACAGCTTTCTTGCTAAATAGTATCAGTATTCCCTCTAAAACTAAATTGAGAACCTATATGTCACCCAAATACTTAAAATTACATAAAAATACATTTTTATTTTTATTTCTTTATTTCTTTATTTATTTTTTGTTGTGTGCAACTATATATATATATATATATATATATATATATATATATATATATATATATATATATATATATATATATATATATATATATATACGGTATATGTGTGTGTGTGTGTGTATTAAAGTAACCCTACGTAATAGCTGGGTCTTGGTATTGTGAATGAAAGTCATTTCTCTGACTCTGGATTATACGTCTGTGTGTTTGTGTGCATGAGCATTTGCATTCATGACCACAAATACATGTATGCAGACATGCCTTTAAAAAGCCAGGAAGGGAAGGCAAAAGAGAGAAAGAGGGAGTCAGAGATCAGATTGTCAGTCATGTGGGTTGCGTGTCTGATGTAGCCATTCATGCTAGATTAGACACATTACTTTCCACAGTGGATTTGCTTTGCCATGCCGACGCACACACAGACTTCTTTCCACATATTTAAATCCACTGTCTGCATTGCTGTATTCATCTCATAGACCCATGTGAAACAAAATGTTGGGACACTGTACAAATTGTAAGTAAAAAAGGAATGAAATAATTTACAAATCTCATAAACTTATATTTTATTCAAAATAGAATATAGATAACATATCAAATGTTGAAGGTGAGACATTTTGAAATGTCATGTCAAATATTGGATCATTTTGGATTTCATGAGAGCTACACATTCCAAAATAGCTGGGACAATTAGCAATAAGAGGCTGGAAAAGTTAAATGTACATATAAGGAACAGCTGGAGGACCAATTTGCAACTTATTAGGTGAATTGGCAACATGATTGGGCAGAAAAAGAGCCTCTCTGAGTGACAGTGTCTCTCAGAAGTCAAGATGGGCAGAGGATCACCAATCAAAAATTCACCAATTCAGAGGATCACCAAATCACCAATGCTGTGGCGAAAAATAGTGGAGCAATATCAGAAAGGAGTTTCTCACAGAAAAATTGCAAAGAGTTTGAAGTGATCATCATCTACAGTGCATAATATCATCCAAAGATTCAGAGAATCTGGAACAATCTCTGTGTGTAAGGGTCAAGGCAGGAAAACCATACTGGATGCCTGTGATCTTCATGCCCTTATAGACGGCACTGCATCACATACAGGAATGCTACTGTAATGGAAATCACAACATAGGCTCAGGAATACTTCCAGAAAACATTGTCGGTGAACACAATCCACCGTGCCATTTGCCATTGCCGGCTAAAACTTTATAGGTCAAAAAAGAAGCCGTATCTAAACATGATCCAGAAGCTCAGGCGTTTTCTCTGGGCCAAGGCTCAATTAAAATGGACTGTGCCAAAGTGGAAAACTGTTCTTTGGTCAGACGAATCAAAATTTGGAGTTCTTTTTTGGTTATCAGTGCTCAGTTCAGAAGCCTGCATCTCTGATGGTATGGGGTTGCATGAGTGTGTGTGGCATGGGCAGCTTACACATCTGGAAAGGCACCATCAATGCTGAAAGGTATATCCAAATACTAGAACAACATATGCTCCCATCTAGACGTCGTCTCTTTCAGGGAAAACCTTGTATTTTACAACATGACAATGCCAGACCAAATACTGCATCAATTATAACAACGTGGCTGCTGTAAGAGAAACAGGTCAATTTAGCTCAAAGGGAATCATTTAAGATTTTAAAGGGAATTTGAACAGAATCACTGTTTCATGGCTGATCACTGAGGCGCCCTGCGGTTCACTGAACGAGCCATTTACAATCAAATCTGCTCTGGATATTAATATACAACTATAGAGAAAACACTATTAATTAGTGCAGTAACAAGATTAGTTTAGGACATTAACTTGTAAGCACAAAACACAAGATACTTCTCTTTTCAATATGAATAAGGCTTTATTAGATAAATCAAAGACATATAAACTAATCTAACACATAAGCACACGCACACACACATTCATACAAGTTGCAGGAAGATAGATAGTTAGGGAAGAATGAGTTTAAGAGAATGAAAATGTGGAATCCCAAGTTAACAGCAATACGTTAAATTGCATAGACATGAACAGCCATCAATCACTTAATTAACCCTCGCACTGAGTTCCTCAATGAGGTTAAAATTATATTAGATACACCAGCACAAATGTGAGTCTGGAGGAGTTAATTGCATCTTCTCTGTAAAGGGGTTCCCTTTGTTGTCATTGAAAGGGGGGTTCCCAAGGTTACTGATGTGTTGACCGGGCACTAGAGGTCAGACTCTGAGACACGGCATTACCAAACTTAACTCAGAACACGAAACTCTCAAACGGAAAAGAAAAGAAACTAAAGTAAAAGAACAGAAGTAAAGTTTGACGAGACTAGGTGGTGTTTCTTCTCATCGTGGCTAAGTAGCAGCAGGCGTGAGGGTTGAAACACGCTGGAACTGCGCTCAAAGAACGTTAACAGTGATGACTAAAAGAATGGCTAAAAGCCAAGCTACAAGCTAAAAGCAGGCATGAATAATAGCAAAAGCTAAGAAGCAAAGCTAAAAGCTAAAAGAAGAATTTGAAGGTTTCCTATTTAAACTGTCATTTTGGCCACACCTCAAATGTTGTCTTGACCAATTAGATATTGTCTTTGCTTGGGGTATCATAAATCATATGTTATCTTATCAAGCACATGATCCGAATTTTCCCGCTCTTGCAGGGTATAATTTTGGACATGATTCCTATAACAAGAATATGATACATTTGACAAAAAACTTATGGTCAGGAATGTTTCAAGCTAACAGATTCAAACACATACATACTAAAAATGAATGCGAATCCTTAAGCTATCCCATAGTTATTAAAAGACATACACAATAAGTGATTATAAACATGATAGTCAAATGTGTGGGTTACATATAAATGAATATGGAGTTAAGCAATGGACTGATATTCATTTATAAGTCTTTTTGAGTTCATTAAAAGACAGTTCTTGTGCCATTCTCTGACAAAAGATGTTCTGTGGGGACCAGAGGTTAAAAGGTCCCCTTAGGAATTTCAGTCTCGTTCTGCTAGGTGGGGGGGAAGTCAATCCAAGGATCTTGTTTATTACTCTCATCTTGATTACCTGCCCCAAGTTTGACAATCTCTTCTCTGAATTGAAATTGCCAATAATTGTTATAGTCGTGCTAATGTTGAAAGCTGTTTTGTGAAAGAGTTGGTTGGTTGGTTATCTTGCTTCTGACTTGTGGCACTAGGAATGATTCACACACACTGATCGACCGTCCTGATCGACTCTTTAATTTGTCTGTTTCGGGTTTGATGTCATCTGTTGTATTCTGAATAAAATATAAAAATGTTAAACTTCCACATCATTGCATTCTGTTTTTATTTACAATTTGTGCAGTGTCCCAACTTTTTTTGAATCGGAACTGTATATAAATGGGTTAGTGTTTGAGTTTTTCTTTAAGGATCTCACCCTGGTTGCTTCTCAGGAAAGGCAGATCTGGATCCTCAACACTAATAGCAATAGCCAGAAGCCTCCCTTAGGATGGGGCTGTACTTCTGCCTCAATTAAAGCCCAACAATTCCCTCATCCTACAATACCGTCAAAACCAATGAAGCATTTCACAGCCATTGTTTTTTTTTTTTTATCTGTGTCCCCCTACCTCTCTGGATGGTCATGTAACTTTAGCTGGTTAAAGTGGTGTTGTGGTGTTGTGTGTGTGAGTGTCTGTGTTTATGTGTGAGGGAGAGATTATTGGTTTCAATCAGGAAAAATTGTGTTTCGTGTTATTGATGCAGATATGGACTCTTAATATCAGTGTACACATGAAGATGAACCATAGAGACAGTTATTAAGTGATTAAAATGACTTCTCATTGCATTTCTTTTCTTCTTCCATAAATGTTATCACATGTTTTATATGGGGCATGTTGTAACAAAAGATGCTTGTTTTTTGTTTTTGTTTTTTACCCAAAAAATTACAGAAGAAGTGAGAGAAACTGTGTGAATAAATCATTTGTCCAGTATTACATGCAGGTAAAAAAATTCCATTGAGTCATTTTTTTTTCTCCCAGGGCTCAGTTGCATTGACTCTAGAGATGCTAAATAACAAGCTAGAGTCATTGCCTCATGAATTTACAATGATATTACATCCTTGTCCGCACCCCATCTGCATAAACAACAGCAGTGGATCACTGCCTGCTAACTATTATCTCCAGTCCAGTTAGGCACTAACTCTTGTCTATTCTGTCCAGTGTACTGGGTTTCTATGAATTCTAACAGCAATCTGTCCTTTAATATGGGATTTTGGCAAAATAGAAAAGTATTAGGCTTTGCTGTTATTGATTTTCTCTTGGCAGATAAATACAGCAAAATCCTGTGGTTTAGGTCAAAATCTTTCTGCAACAGGGACGCTATGTAATCTCTTGGATGTTCATGTCATTGATAATTGCACAAATCTCACCATAGTTGAGATTAACCTGATTTTTGTTGTTGTTGTCGTTGAGAAAGTCGTAAATGGTTTGGATAAAGTTTTGATCTCAGCCAACCTGGCTGGATATATGAACAGGATTTCTCTGATTTACTTATTAATCATATATTCTTGGCGCTGCTATGCAGCAAGGACAACCATGAATATTTCACCTGCATCTGCAGGCATCTTTCCCCACAAAAGGACAGTGTGTTTACATGTATTTGAGGAACTTCACTTTAAGTTGTATGTCAGACCTTTATAAAAAAAAAGTGCTGTGGTTGTAAATGTTAATCCATGCATTTATGACCTCAAGGTTAGATTATTGTAATGCTTTATTGGGTGGTTGTTCTGCATGCTTATTAAATAAACTACAGCTAGTCCAAAATGCAGCAGCAAGAGTTCTTACTAGAACAAGGAAATATAACCATATTAAACCCGGTCCTGTCAACACTGCACTGGCTCCCTATCAAACATTGTATAGATTTTAAAATATTGCTTATTACTTATAAAGCCCTGAATGGTTTAGCACCTCAGTATTTAAAAGAGCTCCTGTTACATTATAATACCTAGAATATCAAAATCAACTGCAGGTGGCAGATCCTTTTGCTATTTCGCGCCTAAACTCTGGAATAACCTAAAATTGTTCGGGAGGCAGACACCTACAGAAGGACCTCTACAGCCCTGAAAGACAGCTGAGACCAGGACAACTAGAGCCCCAGATACAGATCCCCTGTAAAGACCTTGTCTCTGATGACCACCGGGACATGGGGAATTCGTGGATAAGTGATTAGAGAGTTTGACTCCTAACCCTAGTGTGTTGGTAGGTCTCGGGCTGGCAATACCACGATTTAGGTGCCCTTGAGCAAGGCACTGAACCTCAAAACTGCTTCCCTGGTGCCGCAGCATAAATGGCTGCCCACTGCTCCGTGTGTGTGTTCACAGTGTGTGTGTGTGTTCACTGCTGTTTGTGCACTGGGGTTAAATGGGTTAAATGCAGAGCACAAATTCTGAGTATGGGTCACCATACTTGGCTGAATGTCACGTCACTTTCACAAGACCACAGGAAACAGATGATTCTTCTGCACAAACTCACTTTGCTGTAGCCTGGAATTTAACTTCTGGTCTGAGGAGAACTGGCCCCCCAAATGAGCCTGGTTTCTCCCAAGGTTTTTTTCTCCATTCTGTCACCGATGGCGTTTTGGTTCCTTCCTGCTGTCGCCTCTGGCTTGCTTAGTTGGGGTCACTTCATCTACAGCGATATTGTTGACTTGATTGCAAATTAATGCACAGACACTATATAAACTGAACAGAGAACGCATCACTGAATTCAATAAAGAACTGCCGTTAACTGTCATTTTGAATTATTGACACACTGTTTTTCTAATGAATGTTGTTCAGTTGCTTTGACGTAATGTATTTAGTTTAAAGTGCTACATAAATAAAGGTGACTTGACTTGACAACACTGATGGTTTTATGCGGTAATATCATGGCGGTTTTACATATACTATAGTACGTGTAGTCATAACCAGTTACTAATGTGGTACTCAAAGGAACTAAATGTAATAACAGTGACATGGTACACAGTATAGACACACCTGACAAAAAGGCCTGCCATAATTCGGTTCAAGTGAGCCTTGACTCCCAGTGGAGAGGGGAGATCATAGGACTCAAGGTTTTAGGACAGCATCCTGATCAACCACTTAGCATAAGCTTCTTCTGGCCGGAGGCCTCAGCTTCAGTGTACCGCAGAGGAAACGTAACCAGAGGGTGTCTGCCCACTGAATGGCCACCAAGAGGGGCGTGGTAGGCTGTAATGACCCCCAGGGTGGAGTGGGTCAACCCTGCTGAGAGAATGACCTGCAGGAACTCCGGAACTGTCCCAACTGGATCGAGGTGGCAGTCTTCGCATCAGGAGGTGAAAGTGGAGGGAGTTCTGGATTGGAGGATGATCTCAGCAACCTCGGTTGAGAAGTGTACAGAAGAAGTTTCGGCCAAGTCTGCACCATGGCATCCAGCCCCAGTGGAGCCGGATGAGTCAGAGTAAACCAAAGGGGACAGTGCGATGTCGCAAAACTGATCCTCCTGACTAAATATTATCCAAATCTGCTTCACCACCTCTGGGTGAAGCTTCTATTCCCCCGGGCCTTGGCCCCTGCCTCAACAGGATGGCTGCTTTCATTTTCAGATGCCCAGGAATGTGAACTGCTCACAGCAAGAGGAGTTTGCATACTGTCCTCAGACTTGATTGTCTGCTTTTAGTGCAAGTGTGCTGAACTTCAGTCCCCTGACTGAGTGGTTCAAAAGACGCAGATCTAAAACAGGACGCAACTCTTTATCCTTCCTTGGAACGGTGAAGTACTGGCTGTATGACCCGGACACCACTACGCGAGGAGGGACCAACCTCGATGGCCTCCGTCCTCACAGGGTGTCTACTTCTGTTCCATTACAAGAGCCTGCTTGGGGCCCACCAGAATAGAGGATGAGGAGAACCGAACTGGATTCTGTGGCCTCTCACTACAGTGTGCAGGACCCATTGAGACATGTTTGGCAGTGGTTTCCACACTGCTAAATAGTCTATTAAGGGAACCAGTCTCTCAAGACTGACCTCTGGTGTAATCAGAGCTGCTGTCTCCGTGCCCTGAAGCGGCGAACCAGCAGGGGAGAGCTGATCTAGCTGCTTAAGAGACCTCTGTGGAGGTCACGGGCCTCTAAGCACCGCTACGTTTCTGTAACAGAGAAGCGCTCATCGGAGACCGCTGCACTTTGGAACATGGGCAGGGTTGGCAGATCAATCTCCTGAGGGCAGTGAGGAGAGACAGGCACCGTTTAAAGCGGTGTACCCCGCTCTTCCCCAGAGGGGCCTGCCCTCCGAGGTCCTGAGCCACAGCATCAGGACTCTCAAAGCTCCTATTAAAAACGACGGTCCTCAGACCCACGTCGTCTGCTAGGAAGACTTGATTGACCAGAGCCTGCTTGGTGCAGTACCCAATGAAGCACACTTGGCAGGATGCAGGTTCAGAACCACTTGAAGTCTTCGGCCTGGGAGCGCCACTCTGACTCTAGACTCTGCGGAGTACGAGAAGTGATACCCCCAGAACGAGGAGCTGGAACACGATAGGTTGGGACTGCTTTTTCCCAGCAGCCCCTGCTGACCGCCTCAACCTCCTCAGAGAAAAAGAGATAAACACGTGCTTTTATTTAAATTTTATATCCCATGAGCTCCTGTATATCTAACTTCTCAAATTAAACTTCCTCAGAATTAAATGCCATCAAACAATCAGATGAGTAAACACGGTCTGGTTTGTGATAAAATTCATATCGAAGTGATATATTTAACTTCTCATATTCAGATTAATATTGAATTTAATTCCTCAGAATTAAATGCAAGTAAACAAGTAGACGAGCATACACGGTCTAGCATGGTAAGATTCATATCAAGAATAAAAAATGATATATCTAACTTCTCGGAGTTAAATAAATGCCTCATTTAATTCCTCGTTATTAAAATGGAGCCAAACAACCAAACGAGTAAACACGGTCTGGTGTGGTAAGATTCATATAAAAATTATAACTTCTCATTAAGTGAGGGAGCATGAAAGTGAAACCCACGAGCACAGCCACCGCTCCGCCTTGGCAAAAAGCGGGACCGGCACCCCAAGAAACTCTAGTGAAGGCTCCCTCCTCAAAGAGAGTCTTCTGAGAGTGAAACAAAACAGTAATAAACAGTCCCATCGCGGGACGTCAACTCCCTCAAGAGCTGATTCTGCGTGCTTCACTCTCAAGCAGACAACACACTGCGTGTCCATACCCCAATATATTATCAAGGGCAGAGAAAATACACATTCTGAAAGCTGTCTGCTTTAGCCCAAAACTTCTCTTGACTGAGGTTTGATATAATGGAGCTTAATCAGTAGACAAACTGACAAAGCTAAATAAGACTCACAAAACAAATAGCGACTGACACACAGACACAGAGCTTTGCTGAATGACAAAAAGCTGACGGTCTTTCCACCTCACATGCTTTTATAGCTTCCTGGTTGCTATGTAACCCGCCTATGACGTCACACCCATTCATGAGACTGATTTCACATATTATTCAGAGCTGGTCACCATGAAGGGTGTTCCCATAGCATTTTCGGACACAGCTCGAGTTCCTGAAGGGGAACTACAAATATGAAACATGTCCAAAAATATGGTAAATACATGGTGCATGCCCTAAAAAAAAAAACATTGTATTACTATATATCAATATACAGTATATTATAGCTCTGAATGGTTATCATACTCATGTTGACCACCCATGGTATTTACATGGTATATCAAAGTACTTTAAAGAAAACAGTGGTATATGTCCAAAAGCATTATATTGCTATGAAAAATTTCCAAAAATATGTTATTTGCATAGTATATGCACAAAAGCATGGTAGTTCCATGGCATCTTGATATATAGTTTATTATGTTACTGAATGATATCATACACATCACATGGTGTTTACCTGGTTTCAAAGCACTTTGAATAAAACCATGATACTATCATGTCAAAACAGCATGGTATCACTATGGAATCATATCCAGAAATACTAAGATGTTGTTGTGAGGTACTTTGAGTTGTTACTATGAGGCTACTGTTTCTTAGATGTTATATAAAAGGCTTTAGATAAGAATCCAAGATCAGAGATTCAGGGTTTAAGTGGGGATACATTCCAAGAAATGTTGTGAATTGTGATATTTTGATTTCAAATATGCTGCAAAATGTAATTGACAAAAAAAAAAATACATAGTTGGAAAAATACTTTGCATAGTCCTCCACGTCTATCAAACAGTCTAGCTTCCACACCACAGTATGCAAAGTTTCCTCCTTTACAAGAGCAGCAGTTGAGGGACGTAAACTCTGACGTGTGTACAAATAAATCTAAAGTGGCATCTGTCACACCAAGCCTCAACATCACTCGACAACAAGCCTTTTCAGGCTCCATACTGATTTGATGGAGCTTGTTTTTGCCAGTTGAGAGACCAAATGTAGATACAAGGTTAAGGAAATTGAATTTGAATTTGTTGCTTGGTTTCTCTGTCTGTCTCCAAGAATTCATTTCTTTGGCAACATCAGATGCCTTTTATGAATTGTTCAGATACCAAAAAATCACTCTGAGGCAGGAAGATATTTATAGTTGCCGTAGACTTATATAACACCAATCATTTATGTTGACAGCACAGAAAAACAAAGGAAATGTGAATTTTTAGCTCACCAGATATAGGCCTGTCACAAAATCTAATGCATGCAAATGTCATACACTGTCGTCACCTTCCCTTCGTACCAGGATATACACACACACACACGTACGCGCACACAAACCTGCATTGTGTCAGGATGTTCCAGGATGTTCTCTGACCTTACCCTTCCTTTATCCCTCCACCTTCTCTCCATCCATCCCTCCTTTTTGCCATTCTTATCAGAGAGCTCTTTGTCCCTGTCTGATAGAGAGGAGACAGGCCATCTCTCAGTCTGTCTTTCTCTCTCTCTCTGTTTCTCCTGCCTTTTTCCTCTCCGTTTGACTGGTGCCAAGGTAAGGGCACCACCAGCCACTTTCTGTCTGAGTGCTGTGCGGCATTTCAGGACACACTTGTAATTTTTGTCCAACTCTAAGCCAGAATTGGGCTGTTTTCTGCGGGGTGCAGTGGGGTTGTAGAGGACAAGCGTACTCTCTCTTTCCCTGTGGAAACATGCTCGCCCACTGATTGAACCCGAACTTCGATTAATCCTGTTCCAACGATGAGATCACTTCGACTGTGTGGTCAGTTCAGAGAGTTAGGAACCATGTGCACTAACGAATGAAGACAGCAGGTCAGTATCCCAACAGACTGTGACATTCCTTCCATATCGCTCACTTCCACAAACCTTCACTGAAGTCAGGATCAATTACAATTGATGTTTCTCTACTCTGTAATCAATAACTGCCTGTTAGTTCCTTTACTGCCTTTTGATCATTTACTAACATAGATAGATAACACAAACATAGAATAGATATCACAAAACCTGTCATGAACATTTGCAAGTCATATTTATTTATTTTTTTAAATTAAATAAAAATATATATTTTGCATAAAGAAAATTAAGACCTAGCTGGCTTTGCATTATGACTCTCTCTCTCTCTCTCTCTCTCTCTCTCTATATATATATATATACACACACACACATTACAGTAATAATAATTTTGCAATAGCAATAGATTTACACTGAAAATAGCAATATGTTGTTAGATAGATGGCAAGTTATTTTTGCATTTTTTGCAGTGTATTATAGTTAATTGTATATGTATATGTATATTAAAATAATAAAAGGATGCTGCCCTAATGGGACATTATTTTTATTGCTCCTATCTCTAAAACCCTGTCCATCTTTTGTGGAAGTCTCAGAATAACCATTAGAATAATAGTAATGTTTTAGTTTTAGTTTTTACATTAAAGTCATCATTGTTTCATATATTTGCTATATTTTGTGTTATATATATATATATATATATATATATATATATATATATATATATATATATATATATATATATATATGTATATATGTGTGTGTGTGTGTGTGTGTGTGTGTGTGTGTGTGTGTGTGTTTGTGTGTGTAAAGATTTAATTATGGTAAGGGTAATAAGATTCTTTTATTTTTTATTTTTGCATCATGGTTATATGATCTTTCATGCATTACTGTGATAATAATGAGTAATATATATAACATTATAACATGTTAGAACATTTTTTTTTTTATCCCATTTTAAAATTGATATTCTGGTGAAATCTGGGAATAAGGACTTTTGTAATTGTCGTGACAATTATATTCTTAATGATCATTAATTTGACTTATTCAAAATCTCATTTCCTGAAATGTGAGCTGGACATGTTTTCCTGAGATTCACTTTAAGATGTAAATGAAATAAGGTTTTACATTACTACATTTCTGATTTTCTGGTCACAACATGTTCACATTTCCCATCATGCCATTATGTCAGCTCATACACTTATTCATTTTCATTGGCATTGCCCCTCCTGTGCTTGTAGTCCTACTTTCTCTTTGGTTGCCTCTGAACTGCCCAGCAGAGCTCATCTAGTCAATCTAATCGCTATGTTTCCGTTTTTCTGTTTGTTTTTGTGTGTGTGTGTGTGTTTGTGTGTTTGCATGCTGAGACTGGAATTAACCCAGGACATTCAATCAGACTCCAATCCTGCTCAGCTCTTGTCTGTGGGCCAGAAGCTTGCTATTGACCTGTATAGCACTGGTCAGTGCGTGTGTGTGTGAGTGTTTCTGGGTGACAGAAGGATTAGAGGGGGCTTTTTGCCTCGTCAATTCCCTGCAGACAGTGTGAAGTAGATAGAGATGCCACATGACCAGTCATGTCTGTCCCCAAAAATGGCAAATAGACACTCGATAAAGATGATTTGGACAGTCAGGCCTGACAAGAAAAGCCAGTTCAAAGTTGACGTTGCTAAATATCAGTATTTCGGAATTGTATCACTTTTCAGTAGTATTTAATCATTTTTTGACAATTTTGACAGTGTGTGTGTGTGTGTGTGCGTGTGTGCATGCGTGTGTGTGTTTGTGTCCATAACATCTTGTTTTGGGTTTTACAGAAGAACAAACGTCATACATGCATGGCCCATGAGGGTGAGTAAATGATGACAGAATTTTCATTTTTAGTGAATGATCCCTTTAAGTCTCCCTTTAAGTTTGTGAACTGTAGCTGTGATGGCTCAGTTGGGTGGTGCTGGGCTTTGGCAGGCACAGATATAATATAGTGAAGACATTGCATTTATATAGGATATTTAAGAGAAATTGATTTAGACAGCAGAAAGGTGTCTGAATTAAATGCCAGGTTGCCATTGGCTGTGCTGTAAAATTGAATTTGCATGACCTGCTGAGAATGTGAGGAGTATTCGTGATAAATGCAGAGTGTTACGCAAAGTATCCAGAGCTCTTGAATGAGACCCACTTAACCTAGATCACATCAAACACTAACCCAGCTATCATAGATATATTACTAAACCAGAGAGACCACAGCACAGTCATTCTAGTGTCTCTGATGCTTCAGTTTTCCACATTCCTGTGTCTGTTTCTGTGGATATTCTGACATTTACACACTTGATGGATCATAACTGCACTGAAATTGCATTAACCATACTAACTTCTGTATATTTTCCCACTCTGTCCAAACTTTTTTATAGAAATCACTTATCTTGGCCTTATGTAGCATGTCTGTTTAAAGAATAGATGAATGATCATGTGCTAGATATGTCACTTCAGACATCTAAAGGTGTTTCATATGGAGCCTTTCGTGACTTTTTAAGAGACTACTTACATATTCGCTTCATTTCAGTCCATCCACTGATGCCTTTAAGCATAGCATAGGTTAAAATGTTGCATTTTGTGAAGAAAATGTGTCTAAAATGAAGGTTCCAGAACGTTTATTAGCAGCAATGCCGTAAAAACATAATTTTTGGTTTTGGTTTTGGAAAGGTTACATGGATGTTAACGTTTCTTCATGTAAATATAAATGGCAACAAAGAGCTTTTTAATAGTTGACTTACTGGTCTCTATTATTTTCTATATATGATTTGACTGCCTCCTTCTTTTAATGTGGGTTATATGTAATGAAGCTATAAACTATAAGCTATCCAATTCTGATTGGATTAACTGTTAGAAAAAATACTTAAGTAATAATAATAGTCAACCTGGTCTCACAGAATTCCGTGAAATGTCCACGGGCCCTTAACTCAAAATCCGTGAAGCCATCACGGAATTGCCCCAAATTCCGTGACCCGGCCACGGATATTTCTCCAACGCAAGTCAATGACACTGACCTCCCGTGATCCACACACGGATACCCGTTTCAATGACGGAGTACAGAACTCGCTGAACGGACGTGCTTTCTCATTTGGAAACGCAACATTTGAAGTATTTGTTTCTTTTCCAATATCAAATGCCATAATGACATTAACCAGACAGCTGTTGTAGTTATTGCATTGTCCTGTCATCATAAAAATTACATTTGTTTCAGTTACAAAAGTCCCGTGATGTCACGGACCTCCACAACCTGACCTCACTCACTTGTTTAGGAACTTACAAGCTTTTCGTCGACACTGCTGCAATGGCATGTAATTAACTTGGCATTTTTTCTCGTCCTGTCATCATAAAATCCAGTTTGATGGCGTTTTACACACATTTTGGCTATAGTCAGAACTAAAATCTGTGATAGGAGCACGGAGGGAGTCTGTGCTTAGATCACGGATAACTCTAACGCAAGTCAATGACACTCATCTTCCGTGGTCCGTACACGGATCGTTTCAGTGATGGAGTACAGACCTCACTCAATGGACGTGCTATCTCATCTGGAAACGCAACATTTGAAGTATTTATTTTTTTCAACACCAAATACCATGACCAACCTGACTGTTATTGTAAGTATTGCATTGTCCTGCCATCATACAGATTCACTTTGATTCTGTTAGCCTAACTAAAATCTGTGATACGAGCACGGAGTGAGTCTGTGCTGAGAACACGGATAACTCTAACGCAAGTCAATGACACTCTTCTTCCGTGGTCCACACACGGAAACCCAGTCTCACGGCAGTTCGTGATTTTGTCACGTAATTTAATCTATTTATTCGTGGCAGGCACACGTTTATTTCCTTATTTTCATGATTGCAGCACGTTTTTTTAAACTAATGCATTTCAACTGGAGGCATCTTTCGTGCATCAGCACAATATTTTCTGATTAATTATTATTATTATTTAATTTTTCACAGGACAACAGAAGAAACTCACTGAAACTTGAAAAAAAAATCGGAGCTTAACTTACTGTAGTACAAAACTGAGCAACATACTGTATTGCTGGTGACAAAAACACATTAAAACTTTTTTAGCTGTAAAATGCGCAATGGTTCTTTTTTTTACTTTTTCATTGATTTTTATTTTTTTTCATAGGCCTAGATTATTTATTACAGAATTCAATATCAAGTCATTGACACATAACTGTAACACATTTTCACATTAAGAAACAATTTAGTTTAAATAAAAAGAACAAAAAAATATATAAAAATAAATAAATAAATAATTTATTAGCGATAGGCCTACAGATTTATTTATTTTTTAATTTATTTTTTATTTTTTTACTTTAGACTCTAAAGTTAAAAGTTTTTATTAAGGCTATTGTAAAGGCTTCTTAAAAATGATGTCGCTGATGAGCCTCTGATCGCTGTCAGATTCTGTGATATGAATGTCCGCTAATGGGTTTAGAATGAGCCCCGCTCGGCCCGTGTTCTGGCTTACTGTAATATTTCACCTGTAATAAGACCGAAATAATATAATTAAAATAAAGAAATGAATGAATACATGATAACATCTAAATACATGTTGATAGATTTAGCGTTATAGTTTTAAAAATATTAATAAACAGCAAATCAACACAGAAAGACCTAAATAATAATAATACATAATTAATAAACAGCGCCGCCCCTCCCACTACGCGCATCACGCGCTGTGCGTCAACCCCAAAGCGTCAAAAACTGAAGCGTGGTCAAGCGCCTCTAGCGTCACTGACATGAGATGTTTATCGCTTTGAAATCACGTTCAAGAAGTCTCATTCAGCACACATCGCGATACTTTCCATCAGTTTGCAAGAGCCGCAGGTTGGGTGAGTTATACAGTCTATGGTGAGTAGTAGTAAATATGCTCTTTTAATGCCTGTCATAAAACGTATTCTGTCTTCTTTATTAATCAGATGAGCGCCTTATGTTTACTCTCTGTATTACATCGGTCATCCGAGGCTGTCTTTGAGTTTCATTGTGTTTAACTAAATGAACACAGCTGCTAACTGGTTAAACTCTATCGGTTACGTGACGTGACGTGACGTGCCACAGACCTGGGATCCGTTTTATATTCATTTCAGGTTCAAAGATGTAAGTTGTATTTGTAATAAAATCATGTTAACCATGACACCTACAAAAGTAGGTAAAACCCAGTAAACAAGACATTTACCATGTTTTTTTTGTTTTTTTTTTTTGTTTTTTTTTTTTACCACAGTAACTGTAGCTTTACTGTAGTATAGTAATAGCACATTAATCACCAAATTAACTATAGTTGTACCACTGTAATGGTAGTGTTTTAATGTGCTTTTATATGACTTATTTCACAGTAATCACATTTACTGTACCATGCTTGTAATACCTTTTTAATGTAAAAAAAAAAAAAAAAAAAAAAAAAAACATTTTTCCCATATTGCAGTTCAATTCATATTGGTTTATATCTTAAATATTTTGCTCACAGATCACTATTAACATTCTGTATATAATTCTGTTTTATTTTCTTTCCCCTTGTATTAATTTTTTAGCTGAAAAGACGTAAAGTAAGCAGTCACCCCAGTGGTGTTTGTGGAGAGGTATTCCTTCAGAAATGGAGAAGACAGAAAGCTGCAGAGGCAGGTTGGTCTGTGATAGTTTGTCCCTATTATCAAACATTCCTGTTGTTATCATTTGCACAGCATTTTGTTGTTTCTTAAACTGTTGTACGGTCCAAATACCCACACTTGCCATCTTTGCACATTTCCTTTATTTGGCCCAAGTGAACATGAAGATCACAATGTGTGTCGATCTTAACATGACAAAATTCGTTTCAACTTTGTATTTTAAAAGAAACTTCTAAATGTCTTTTCAACAGTCCCTATTAAAGATGACAATTTATTTTGTGGTGCTTCTAATTAAGTGATAAAAAGAAGTTACAAATGATGTACAAAATAAATATACTTTTCTGTGCACCAAGAAAACATGCAACACTTTGTTTTACTACTAAATTAGTCTCAATTTCTAATTATTATAATTAATATTTCACAAACATTGGAAAGTTGCGTGACCTCCTGTGAGATCTCTGCAAAAAGTCTCACATTAATTCCAAAACATGATGCATGATGGGATACACTAAGCGTTGTATAGCGCTCCGGAGCAGTATTGGAGAGGTTTAGTGTGTGTTAAGGACACTGTGCTTTGGCATTATTAAGACCGGGGACAGTCTCATAGTCATGTACACACACTCTCAAGTGAATAAGACCTCAAGTGTGGGTATCTGGAAAGGGGAAAAGTCTTTAAAATGATCCCTAAATACAGTCCCACATCAAAGTCTTAATAATTCACTAATGCTTTCATGGTCTAAAAAATAATGTATGTAAGTAATGTATAAGTTAAAGTATATAGTAATGTATAAGTTGCAAGTAATGAAATAATATTTCCTTTCTTTCTGTCTTACAGGATTGTTTGCAGATAATGCTGTTCTTCTTTTTCAGAAGTTTTTGGGGAGCCAACCCTCACAAACCTTCCTAAAAACTAAAAGAGCTATTACTGAGTCTCAGCGACTCTTGCCACGATCAGCTCTTCCCAGGTACATTTGTTTACTCATCAAATGCTCTGGTCTGAATCTTACTTTAAATTAACTTAATTATATGTTTAATGAGCAATATTGCTCATTGCACACAGAGTAAGATTATCTTGTTTCACAGAAGAGAAGGAAGACCAAGGAAATGATTTGCTCAGGATGAGAAATGAAGATGGTCATCTTGTGCTCAAACAAACAGAAGTCCTCTGGTATGTGTGTGTTGAAGCAATGCTGTGTTACAGGATTTTATGATGATCTCTCACAGGACTGGTCATGTCAGCCGTAATTATTCTTTCCAATGTTTTTATATTTATTTTATTTCATTTGATACAGCTATAATAATTATAGCATGTTAGCAAAGTTTGACTGGAACATTTTTAATCTAAAGTTTTAAAAAAACACCACCTGTTATTTTTAAAAGCATACAAGTGTCATAAAAGTGGTTTAATTGATATAAACACCAATTGATATTATCTCACTGTTTGTGAATGTTGTGTTATAAATTGTGAATTGATAGTTGATTGGTTTGAGCAAAGCCTTACACTGCACAGACTAAAACACATTTGTGAGAGAAGTCATTAGCTCTGGAGAAAGATTCTAGAGGAAGAAAACACATTTACTGCAACAATAGATGAATTCTGGAGTCTCTGAGAACTACACATGCTAATGGAGTCTCATGAGCAAGTCCTTTGCCTCTGTAACTTTTTCTAAATTCTTGCATAATGAAATTGTTTATTGCAGTATTTTAACAATTTTACTTTGTACAGATGATCTCATCAACCAAATGAGGGGTTTTGATCAAGTGATGCTCTTGAAAGGACTGAAAGAAGAGGATGTGGTAAATTGTCTTCAGAGAAAAAGCTTCTCAAAAGATCTTAAAACAGCTTGAAGAATGGTAAGTGCACAGTACTACAAGGGTCATAGTTACTCACCCTGCTAAAATCACACAGAACATAAGCTGAGCTCTCTGTCCATTAAACAACTTCATCTGGATTGTTTGTTTCACTTTGACCAGGTCTGGGATCTTAGGACTGGGAGATCTCACTTGCACCCAGTTAACCTCCATAGAGAACATTTATCAGAAGCGCTGTCTGGGCAGGGCAAGAAACATCATCAAGGATGCCTCTCACCCTAACCATGGACCTTTCACCCTCCTTCCATCCGGCAGGCGTTACAGGAGCCTACGCTCTCGAACTAGTAGACTCAGGAAGAGCTTCTTCCCCGAGGCTGTGACACTCCTGAACGCCACACCACCAATCTAACCTGCACCTGCTCTTTTACTGCACTGGTCACAGTACTTTACATACATGTATTGCACTACTCATATTTTGCACAGACTGCACATGGTTAAATCCATTACACTATAAACTGTCTAAAGCTGTTACTGTACAAGCACAGTAAACTATTTCTACAATAAATATAATTGCACTACTATTATTTTGCATATAATAAATTGTTAAACTATACTTTTGCACACTCATTCAACTGTATTTATTACCACTGTTCTCAAGTTCCTGCTATTCATAATGTATATATAATTCTTCTTTGCTCTGTTCATAATGTACATACAATCCCTACATTAAATTCATATTTATATTCTGTATATACTCTGATCAATATTGTATATAGCAACTCCACTGTAAATTCTGTATATCATAGCTTTACTTACTCTGCACTTTTATGTATATAAAACACTATATTCTTGCACTTCTGGTTAGATGCTAACTGCATTTCATTAGCTCTGTACTTGTACTCTGCATAATGACAATAAAGTTGAATCTAATCTAATCTAATCTAATCTAATCTTCTGGCTGAGAACAAGCTACACCACATCAGTACTGGACATCAACCACAAACTGTTTCCAGACACGACAGAAGATCACGATGAAACCAGTTTAGATGTGTTGATAAGGAATCATTATTTTCTGAAACAGTATCAAATGTCTTATATGTATCACATGATCTGTATCACAGTTGACTGGATGGGACTGTGTGACTTTTAAGGAAATTTCATCACTCATCTGTGTGAACTGATTAATATATGAGGTTAATGTATTTTTGATTATGAATAATTATTTTCCTTGAATCTTATTTGTCTTGATGCTACTTTATCATCTTTATAGTCTATGCTTCAATAAAATGAATATGACGAATATTGTGTTCTGAAGATTCTTGTTAAATACATCATTTTACTAGGTAGGCTCATATGTGTTTATTTTAGACTTGGAAAAACTACATAATCATTATTGGGAATATTTTTTACTTAAGACATAAAAATATTTGATCAGATTAATGACATCTGGGACATCAGTACACCAGAAAGTTATTATTGTTTATATTTACAAGATGGTGCCATGGGCTTTATAGTTACAAACACTTGAGGGATAACTGAGAATGTAGCAGGAATGATCAACGTTGATTTTGTACTGCATTAAAACCAAGAGCACACACATTACTGATGTCCAGCACATGAGGAGCAAGAGACAGGGGTGAGAGGACATTTTTACACTGATTTTTGCTAATTAGTTATTAGTAATATATATATATATATATATATATATATATATATATATATATATATATATATATATATATATATATATGAATGAATTTGTCCTTGTGTAATAGTGAAGTATCACAATGTGTATACATTGTCCTTGATTACTGCTTAACAGTGGGGAATAGATAATGGCATGTTGTTGCAGGTTCATCCATTATATTTATTGATGTTTACTTCAAAAATCAAATAAATAATCTATTATTTTTATTATCAAAACATTTCTTTATAATTTGTCCATGTTTCATCAGATGGCCTCACAATGTCCTGTCAAAAGGTATAATAGCAATGATGTAAGAATTAGAAAACAGAGGACTGTGAAAACTGTCAGATATAAATGTGACTCAGCTCAGTTTGTTGTTCATGATGAGGAGAATACATATATGTAGGTTTTACTGCCCTTCTACCCCCAGGGGCCCAGTAGCACCCCCCGGAAGAGCCAAAAACTGTACATTTCAAATGGCTGTAAATCAGAGTCCAATTAACATATCAAAGCGAAAATCAGCAGGATTACTACTTATGCTATGCTGATAAAATAATGTTGGGCACAGTTTTCAGAAATAAATGGAAAGGTGGCATAAAGGCATTTTACATATTGCATACTCTAAAATACTAAATTTCACCATGCCTCTCAAATATAGCGTAGTGGTTTACACAGTGAACATATTTATATGTCTAGTTTACCATTCAATATATTATTTATTTAATTTCGTTAATAAAACTTTTTAAACTACATTACCCATAAGTCTCCGTCGTTCTATCTATGGAAAGGGAATACTAGGCGCTGTTTTTTGTAGTTCATTGAAGTTATTCTTAGGGTTAGTGTTAGGATCTCGGTAAAAAGGTGATTTTTCTCAACATAGAAACACCCAATGTTGACTTAATATATATACTAATGTGATAATAGCAGCAAAACATACTTTTGTAACATGATCCGCTGTTTAATATGGGTTAAAAGATAATCCAACCACATACAGTCCTGCAATGACAAGGGACATTCACAGCCAATGACATCAAAGCTGAGCAGCGTCATCACACTTCCTTAACCATTTATTGTCATTCATGAACGCTGTTTTCCGTTTTTCGGCTAAAGGTATAGATTGGTTAACAATAAATTAAATTTGCCACCTATTAGATAGTGTTTTATTAACGTCTACACCTTCTTCCAACAATAATGCAAATACAGAAAATTATTGTTATTCAGCTTGACAACAATTTGGCAATAGCGATGTGTACATGTGTGTGTACAACACATGATGTGAACTGCACAGTCACAGTTGTATCTTATCTAACCAATAGATTCATTTCATTCAATTTAAAAGATACATTTTTTTCCTGACCAAAGACAAGAGCATTTACTAATAAAAAGTAAAGAGTGAAATTATTAAGTTATTAAATTATTTAAATTTGTTTCTGTGATTTGCCTTGCTTTACCAATTAATCTCTAGGAATAAAAACTGAAATAAAGCATAATGAACATACATAATTTTGTAAGAGTTTTCCAGTATTTATTGATATGTCAAACTCATTTAAAGACAAAGTGCGCATATTACTGCACTGTCACCAAGCTCGTTTTTAAAGAATAAAACTATGAAGAAAAAAAAGGCAGTTATGTTGTAAACGTTAACAATTTTCAGTGTGCAAATTCTTTTATTAAAAAACAAACATTATAAATATGGTATATATCTTTCAGAGAACACCGTAAAAATATACATTTTCTTAAAAGATTCTATTGACCAAAAAGTGATACAACACAATGTA
>NW_020527549.1:0-24855 GCF_003368295.1 Carassius auratus | reverse complement strand
AACCTGGTCTCACAGAATTCCGTGAAATGTCCACGGGTCCTTAACTCAAAATCCGTGAAGCCATCACGGAATTGCCCCAAATTCCGTGACACGGCCACGGATATTTCTCCAACGCAAGTCAATGACACTGACCTCCCGTGATCCACACACGGATACCCGTTTTCAATGACGGAGTACAGAACTCGCTGAACGGACGTGCTTTCTCATTTGGAAACGCAACATTGAAGTATTTGTTTCTTTTCCCCCAATATCAAATGCATAATGACATTAACCAGACAGCTGTTGTAGTTATTGCATTGTCCTGTCATCATAAAAATTACATTTGTTTCAGTTACAAAGTCCCGTGATGTCACGGACCTCCACAACCTGACCTCACTCACTTGTTTAGGAACTTACAAGCTTTTCGTCGACACTGCTGCAATGGCATGTAATTAACTTGCATTTTTTCTCGTCCTGTCATCATAAAATCCAGTTTGATGGCGTTTTACACACATTTTGGCTATAGTCAGAACTAAAATCTGTGATAGGAGCACGGAGGGAAGTCTGGTGCTTAGATCACGGATAACTCTAACGCAAGTCAATGACACTCATCTTCCGTGGTCCGTACACGGAATCGTTTCAGTGATGGAAGTACAGACCTCACTCAATGGACGTGCTATCTCATCTGGAAACGCAACATTTGAAGTATTTATTTTTTTCAACACCAAATACCATGACCAACCTGACTGTTATTGTAAGTATTGCATTGTCCTGCCATCATACAGATTCACTTTGATTCTGTTAGCCTAACTAAAATCTGTGATACGAGCACGGAGTGAGTCTGTGCTGAGAACACGGATAACTCTAACGCAAGTCAATGACACTCTTCTTCCGTGGTCCACACACGGAAACCCCAGTCTCACGGCAGTTCGTGATTTTGTCACGTAATTTAATCTATTTATTCGTGGCAGGCACACGTTATTTCCTTATTTTCATGATTGCAGCACGTTTTTTTAAACTAATGCATTTCAACTGGAGGCATCTTTCGTGCATCAGCACAATATTTTCTGATTAATTATTATTATTATTTAATTTTTCACAGGACAACAGAAGAAACTCACTGAAACTTGAAAAAAAAAAATCGGAGCTTAACTTACTGTAGTACAAAACTGAGCAACATACTGTATTGCTGGTGACAAAAACACATTAAAACTTTTTTAGCTGTAAAATGCGCAATGGTTCTTTTTTTACTTTTTCATTGATTTTTATTTTTTTTCATAGGCCTAGATTATTTATTACAGAATTCAATATCAAGTCATTGACACATAACTGTAACACATTTTCACATTAAGAAACAATTTAGTTTAAATAAAAGAACAAAAAAATATATAAAAATAAATAAATAAATAATTTATTAGCGATAGGCCTACAGATTTATTTATTTTTTAATTTATTTTTTATTTTTTTACTTTAGACTCTAAAGTTAAAAGTTTTATTAAGGCTATTGTAAAGGCTTCTTAAAAATGATGTCGCTGATGAGGCCTCTGATCGCTGTCAGATTCTGTGATATGAATGTCCGCTAATGGGTTTAGAATGAGCCCCGCTCGGCCCGTGTTCTGGCTTACTGTAAATATTTCACCTGTAATAAGACCGAAATAATATAATTAAAATAAAGAAATGAATGAATACATGATAACATCTAAATACATGTTGATAGATTTAGCGTTATAGTTTTAAAAATATTAATAAACAGCAAATCAACACAGAAAGACCTAAATAATAATAATACATAATTAATAAACAGCGCCGCCCCTCCCACTACGCGCATCACGCGCTGTGCGTCAACCCCAAAGCGTCAAAAACTGAAGCGTGGTCAAGCGCCTCTAGCGTCACTGACATGAGATGTTTATCGCTTTGAAATCACGTTCAAGAAGTCTCATTCAGCACACATCGCGATACTTTCCATCAGTTTGCAAGAGCCGCAGGTTGGGTGAGTTATACAGTCTATGGTGAGTAGTAGTAAATATGCTCTTTTAATGCCTGTCATAAAACGTATTCTGTCTTCTTTATTAATCAGATGAGCGCCTTATGTTTACTCTCTGTATTACATCGGTCATCCGAGGCTGTCTTGAGTTTCATTGTGTTTAACTAAATGAACACAGCTGCTAACTGGTTAAACTCTATCGGTTACGTGACGTGACGTGACGTGCCACAGACCTGGGATCCGTTTTATATTCATTTCAGGTTCAAAGATGTAAGTTGTATTTGTAATAAAATCATGTTAACCATGACACCTACAAAAGTAGGTAAAACCCAGTAAACAAGACATTTACCATGTTTTTTTTGTTTTTTTTTTTTGTTTTTTTTTTTTTACCACAGTAACTGTAGCTTTACTGTAGTATAGTAATAGCACATTAATCACCAAATTAACTATAGTTGTACCACTGTAATGGTAGTGTTTTAATGTGCTTTTATATGACTTATTTCACAGTAATCACATTTACTGTACCATGCTTGTAATACCTTTTTAATGTAAAAAAAAAAAAAAAAAAAAAAAAAAAAACATTTTTCCCATATTGCAGTTCAATTCATATTGGTTTATATCTTAAATATTTTGCTCACAGATCACTATTAACATTCTGTATATAATTCTGTTTTATTTTCTTTCCCCTTGTATTAATTTTTTAGCTGAAAAGACGTAAAGTAAGCAGTCACCCCAGTGGTGTTTGTGGAGAGGTATTCCTTCAGAAATGGAGAAGACAGAAAGCTGCAGAGGCAGGTTGGTCTGTGATAGTTTGTCCCTATTATCAAACATTCCTGTTGTTATCATTTGCACAGCATTTTGTTGTTTCTTAAACTGTTGTACGGTCCAAATACCCACACTTGCCATCTTTGCACATTTCCTTTATTTGGCCCAAGTGAACATGAAGATCACAATGTGTGTCGATCTTAACATGACAAAATTCGTTTCAACTTTGTATTTTAAAAGAAACTTCTAAATGTCTTTTCAACAGTCCCTATTAAAGATGACAATTTATTTTGTGGTGCTTCTAATTAAGTGATAAAAAGAAGTTACAAATGATGTACAAAATAAATATACTTTTCTGTGCACCAAGAAAACATGCAACACTTTGTTTTACTACTAAATTAGTCTCAATTTCTAATTATTATAATTAATATTTCACAAACATTGGAAAGTTGCGTGACCTCCTGTGAGATCTCTGCAAAAAGTCTCACATTAATTCCAAAACATGATGCATGATGGGATACACTAAGCGTTGTATAGCGCTCCGGAGCAGTATTGGAGAGGTTTAGTGTGTGTTAAGGACACTGTGCTTTGGCATTATTAAGACCGGGGACAGTCTCATAGTCATGTACACACACTCTCAAGTGAATAAGACCTCAAGTGTGGGTATCTGGAAAGGGGAAAAGTCTTTAAAATGATCCCTAAATACAGTCCCACATCAAAGTCTTAATAATTCACTAATGCTTTCATGGTCTAAAAAATAATGTATGTAAGTAATGTATAAGTTAAAGTATATAGTAATGTATAAGTTGCAAGTAATGAAATAATATTTCCTTTCTTTCTGTCTTACAGGATTGTTTGCAGATAATGCTGTTCTTCTTTTTCAGAAGTTTTTGGGGAGCCAACCCTCACAAACCTTCCTAAAAACTAAAAGAGCTATTACTGAGTCTCAGCGACTCTTGCCACGATCAGCTCTTCCCAGGTACATTTGTTTACTCATCAAATGCTCTGGTCTGAATCTTACTTTAAATTAACTTAATTATATGTTTAATGAGCAATATTGCTCATTGCACACAGAGTAAGATTATCTTGTTTCACAGAAGAGAAGGAAGACCAAGGAAATGATTTGCTCAGGATGAGAAATGAAGATGGTCATCTTGTGCTCAAACAAACAGAAGTCCTCTGGTATGTGTGTGTTGAAGCAATGCTGTGTTACAGGATTTTATGATGATCTCTCACAGGACTGGTCATGTCAGCCGTAATTATTCTTTCCAATGTTTTTATATTTATTTTATTTCATTTGATACAGCTATAATAATTATAGCATGTTAGCAAAGTTTGACTGGAACATTTTTAATCTAAAGTTTTAAAAAAACACCACCTGTTATTTTTAAAAGCATACAAGTGTCATAAAAGTGGTTTAATTGATATAAACACCAATTGATATTATCTCACTGTTTGTGAATGTTGTGTTATAAATTGTGAATTGATAGTTGATTGGTTTGAGCAAAGCCTTACACTGCACAGACTAAAACACATTTGTGAGAGAAGTCATTAGCTCTGGAGAAAGATTCTAGAGGAAGAAAACACATTTACTGCAACAATAGATGAATTCTGGAGTCTCTGAGAACTACACATGCTAATGGAGTCTCATGAGCAAGTCCTTTGCCTCTGTAACTTTTTCTAAATTCTTGCATAATGAAATTGTTTATTGCAGTATTTTAACAATTTTACTTTGTACAGATGATCTCATCAACCAAATGAGGGGTTTTGATCAAGTGATGCTCTTGAAAGGACTGAAAGAAGAGGATGTGGTAAATTGTCTTCAGAGAAAAAGCTTCTCAAAAGATCTTAAAACAGCTTGAAGAATGGTAAGTGCACAGTACTACAAGGGTCATAGTTACTCACCCTGCTAAAATCACACAGAACATAAGCTGAGCTCTCTGTCCATTAAACAACTTCATCTGGATTGTTTGTTTCACTTTGACCAGGTCTGGGATCTTAGGACTGGGAGATCTCACTTGCACCCAGTTAACCTCCATAGAGAACATTTATCAGAAGCGCTGTCTGGGCAGGGCAAGAAACATCATCAAGGATGCCTCTCACCCTAACCATGGACCTTTCACCCTCCTTCCATCCGGCAGGCGTTACAGGAGCCTACGCTCTCGAACTAGTAGACTCAGGAAGAGCTTCTTCCCCGAGGCTGTGACACTCCTGAACGCCACACCACCAATCTAACCTGCACCTGCTCTTTTACTGCACTGGTCACAGTACTTTACATACATGTATTGCACTACTCATATTTTGCACAGACTGCACATGGTTAAATCCATTACACTATAAACTGTCTAAAGCTGTTACTGTACAAGCACAGTAAACTATTTCTACAATAAATATAATTGCACTACTATTATTTTGCATATAATAAATTGTTAAACTATACTTTTGCACACTCATTCAACTGTATTTATTACCACTGTTCTCAAGTTCCTGCTATTCATAATGTATATATAATTCTTCTTTGCTCTGTTCATAATGTACATACAATCCCTACATTAAATTCATATTTATATTCTGTATATACTCTGATCAATATTGTATATAGCAACTCCACTGTAAATTCTGTATATCATAGCTTTACTTACTCTGCACTTTTATGTATATAAAACACTATATTCTTGCACTTCTGGTTAGATGCTAACTGCATTTCATTAGCTCTGTACTTGTACTCTGCATAATGACAATAAAGTTGAATCTAATCTAATCTAATCTAATCTAATCTTCTGGCTGAGAACAAGCTACACCACATCAGTACTGGACATCAACCACAAACTGTTTCCAGACACGACAGAAGATCACGATGAAACCAGTTTAGATGTGTTGATAAGGAATCATTATTTTCTGAAACAGTATCAAATGTCTTATATGTATCACATGATCTGTATCACAGTTGACTGGATGGGACTGTGTGACTTTTAAGGAAATTTCATCACTCATCTGTGTGAACTGATTAATATATGAGGTTAATGTATTTTTGATTATGAATAATTATTTTCCTTGAATCTTATTTGTCTTGATGCTACTTTATCATCTTTATAGTCTATGCTTCAATAAAATGAATATGACGAATATTGTGTTCTGAAGATTCTTGTTAAATACATCATTTTACTAGGTAGGCTCATATGTGTTTATTTTAGACTTGGAAAAACTACATAATCATTATTGGGAATATTTTTTACTTAAGACATAAAAATATTTGATCAGATTAATGACATCTGGGACATCAGTACACCAGAAAGTTATTATTGTTTATATTTACAAGATGGTGCCATGGGCTTTATAGTTACAAACACTTGAGGGATAACTGAGAATGTAGCAGGAATGATCAACGTTGATTTTGTACTGCATTAAAACCAAGAGCACACACATTACTGATGTCCAGCACATGAGGAGCAAGAGACAGGGGTGAGAGGACATTTTTACACTGATTTTTGCTAATTAGTTATTAGTAATATATATATATATATATATATATATATATATATATATATATATATATATATATATATATATATATATATGAATGAATTTGTCCTTGTGTAATAGTGAAGTATCACAATGTGTATACATTGTCCTTGATTACTGCTTAACAGTGGGGAATAGATAATGGCATGTTGTTGCAGGTTCATCCATTATATTTATTGATGTTTACTTCAAAAATCAAATAAATAATCTATTATTTTTATTATCAAAACATTTCTTTATAATTTGTCCATGTTTCATCAGATGGCCTCACAATGTCCTGTCAAAAGGTATAATAGCAATGATGTAAGAATTAGAAAACAGAGGACTGTGAAAACTGTCAGATATAAATGTGACTCAGCTCAGTTTGTTGTTCATGATGAGGAGAATACATATATGTAGGTTTTACTGCCCTTCTACCCCCAGGGGCCCAGTAGCACCCCCCGGAAGAGCCAAAAACTGTACATTTCAAATGGCTGTAAATCAGAGTCCAATTAACATATCAAAGCGAAAATCAGCAGGATTACTACTTATGCTATGCTGATAAAATAATGTTGGGCACAGTTTTCAGAAATAAATGGAAAGGTGGCATAAAGGCATTTTACATATTGCATACTCTAAAATACTAAATTTCACCATGCCTCTCAAATATAGCGTAGTGGTTTACACAGTGAACATATTTATATGTCTAGTTTACCATTCAATATATTATTTATTTAATTTCGTTAATAAAACTTTTTAAACTACATTACCCATAAGTCTCCGTCGTTCTATCTATGGAAAGGGAATACTAGGCGCTGTTTTTTGTAGTTCATTGAAGTTATTCTTAGGGTTAGTGTTAGGATCTCGGTAAAAAGGTGATTTTTCTCAACATAGAAACACCCAATGTTGACTTAATATATATACTAATGTGATAATAGCAGCAAAACATACTTTTGTAACATGATCCGCTGTTTAATATGGGTTAAAAGATAATCCAACCACATACAGTCCTGCAATGACAAGGGACATTCACAGCCAATGACATCAAAGCTGAGCAGCGTCATCACACTTCCTTAACCATTTATTGTCATTCATGAACGCTGTTTTCCGTTTTTCGGCTAAAGGTATAGATTGGTTAACAATAAATTAAATTTGCCACCTATTAGATAGTGTTTTATTAACGTCTACACCTTCTTCCAACAATAATGCAAATACAGAAATTATTGTTATTCAGCTTGACAACAATTTGGCAATAGCGATGTGTACATGTGTGTGTACAACACATGATGTGAACTGCACAGTCACAGTTGTATCTTATCTAACCAATAGATTCATTTCATTCAATTTAAAAGATACATTTTTTCCTGACCAAAGACAAGAGCATTTACTAATAAAAAGTAAAGAGTGAAATTATTAAGTTATTAAATTATTTAAATTTGTTTCTGTGATTTGCCTTGCTTTACCAATTAATCTCTAGGAATAAAAACTGAAATAAAGCATAATGAACATACATAATTTTGTAAGAGTTTTCCAGTATTTATTGATATGTCAAACTCATTTAAAGACAAAGTGCGCATATTACTGCTCTGTCACCAAGCTCGTTTTTGAAGAATAAAACTATGAAGAAAAAAAAGGCAGTTATGTTGTAAACGTTAACAATTTTCAGTGTGCAAATTATTTTATTAAAAAAACAAAACATTATAAATATGGCATATATCTTTCAGAGAACACCGTAAAAATATACATTTTCTTAAAAGATTCTATTGACCAAAAAGTGATACAACACAATGTAAATGTTTCAAACTCACAAAAAAACATCATGAAGACATGCATGTCAAGTGTGCAATATCATCTATAAAACTCAATCAGCAGAGCATCACGTAAACACTGATTGTCCGAACAATGGAAGAAAGATAAAGTGTTCAGGAAAACAAACACCTGCTACATAAAAATGCAGAAATATAACTTTAACAATAACATCATTCACTTCATGACTGGAACTAGGGGATTGCTGTGCATGAATATGTGCTTTACTTAAACTCCTGATGAGAACTGAAGCTTTTTTATGATAAAAGCACCAGAAGTAAAGTTTACTGTATAAAGCTTGACAAAGAGAACACAATGCTTTATCAATATGATAAATGCTATTTTTAACTATTGTTGTCATCACTGGTTCTGTATACAGTACAGTATATGGGTTGCTGGAAGGTCACAATGTATTCATTATAAGGTTAATTAAAACAAAGTTACATCTTCTGCAGAAATCAAACCACTGCAAAGTCTTGAGTCACTGATCCAGGAACCATTTCTGTGTGTGTGTGTGTGTGGGGGGGGGGGGGGGGGGGGGGAGTTAAAGAGGTGAATCCTTGTGCATGAGGGAGATCTACAGTGTTATCTGGAAACAATCCTGTAAGACAGAAAGGATAGAAATATTATGTAATTAAATGCAACATTACTGTGTTTTTTTCAGACCATGAAAGCATAATCTGCAAAGATGCTGTATAATTAAATGTTAAATGCATCCATTATTAAAAGCAAGTCATTAATAGCAATATCTAGTCATGGAGATCACGTATAGTGGGAACATGAACTGATGGGGCTTATTTGAAGTAATTTAATGAGAAGCCAATGAACAATATAAACTTTCTGACTGTGTGGGGCAACTGATTTTCCAATATTGTGATAGTGTCAGATGAGATTGTCCAGGGGCTTGTACAATATCATACAAGTGTTAAATTGAATTAGTGAATTATTAAGACTTTGATGTGGGACTGTATTTAGGGATCATTTTAAAGACTTTTCCCCTTTCCAGATACCCACACTTGAGGTCTTATTCACTTGAGAGTGTGTGTACATGACTATGAGACTGTCCCCGGTCTTAATAATGCCAAAGCACAGTGTCCTTAACACACACTAAACCTCTCCAATACTGCTCCGGAGCGCTATACAACGCTTAGTGTATCCCATCATGCATCATGTTTTGGAATTAATGTGAGACTTTTTGCAGAGATCTCACAGGAGGTCACGCAACTTTCCAATGTTTGTGAAATATTAATTATAATAATTAGAAATTGAGACTAATTTAGTAGTAAAACAAAGTGTTGCATGTTTTCTTGGTGCACAGAAAAGTATATTTATTTTGTACATCATTTGTAACTTCTTTTTATCACTTAATTAGAAGCACCACAAAATAAATTGTCATCTTTAATAGGGACTGTTGAAAAGACATTTAGAAGTTTCTTTTAAAATACAAAGTTGAAACGAATTTTGTCATGTTAAGATCGACACACATTGTGATCTTCATGTTCACTTGGGCCAAATAAAGGAAATGTGCAAAGATGGCAAGTGTGGGTATTTGGACCGTACAACAGTTTAAGAAACAACAAAATGCTGTGCAAATGATAACAACAGGAATGTTTGATAAAAGGCACAAACTATCACAGACCAACCTGCCTCTGCGGCTTTCTGTCTTCTCCATTTCTGAAGGAATACCTCTCCACAAACACCACTGGGGTGACTGCTTACTTTACGTCTTTTCAGCTAAAAAATTAATACAAGGGGAAAGAAAATAAAACAGAATTATATACAGAATGTTAATAGTGATCTGTGTGCAAAATTTTTAAGATATAAACCAATATGAATTGAACTGCAATATGAGAAAAATGTTTTTTTTTTTTTTTTTTTTTTACATTAAAAAGGTATTACAAGCATGGTACAGTAAATGTGATTACTGTGAAATAAGTCATATAAAAGCACATTAAAACACTACCATTACAGTGGTACAACTATAGTTAATTTGGTGATTAATGTGCTATTACTATACTACAGTAAAACTACAGTTACTGTGGTAAAAAAAACAAAAAAAAAAAACATGGTAAATGTCTTGTTTACTGGGTTTTACCTACTTGTGTAGGTGTCATGGTTAACATGATTTTACTACAAATACAACTTACATCTTTGAACCTGAAATGAATATAAAACGGATCCCAGGTCTGTGGCACGTCACGTCACGTGACCGATAGAGTTTAACCAGTTAGCAGCTGTGTTCATTTAGTTAAACACAATGAAACTCAAAGACAGCCTCGGATGACCGATGTAATACAGAGAGTAAACATAAGGCGCTCATCTGATTAATAAAGAAGACAGAATACGTTTTATGACAGGCATTAAAAGAGCATATTTACTACTACTCACCATAGACTGTATAACTCACCCAACCTGCGGCTCTTGCAAACTGATGGAAAGTATCGCGATGTGTGCTGAATGAGACTTCTTGAACGTGATTTCAAAGCGATAAACATCTCATGTCAGTGACGCTAGAGGCGCTTGACCACGCTTCAGTTTTTGACGCTTTGGGGTTGACGCACAGCGCGTGATGCGCGTAGTGGGAGGGGCGGCGCTGTTTATTAATTATGTATTATTATTATTTAGGTCTTTCTGTGTTGATTTGCTGTTTATTAATATTTTTAAAACTATAACGCTAAATCTATCAACATGTATTTAGATGTTATCATGTATTCATTCATTTCTTTATTTTAATTATATTATTTCGGTCTTATTACAGGTGAAATATTACAGTAAGCCAGAACACGGGCCGAGCGGGGCTCATTCTAAACCCATTAGCGGACATTCATATCACAGAATCTGACAGCGATCAGAGGCTCATCAGCGACATCATTTTTAAGAAGCCTTTACAATAGCCTTAATAAAAACTTTTAACTTTAGAGTCTAAAGTAAAAAAATAAAAAATAAATTAAAAAATAAATAAATCTGTAGGCCTATCGCTAATAAATTATTTATTTATTTATTTTTATATATTTTTTTGTTCTTTTTATTTAAACTAAATTGTTTCTTAATGTGAAAATGTGTTACAGTTATGTGTCAATGACTTGATATTGAATTCTGTAATAAATAATCTAGGCCTATGAAAAAAAATAAAAATCAATGAAAAAGTAAAAAAAAAGAACCATTGCGCATTTTACAGCTAAAAAAGTTTTAATGTGTTTTTGTCACCAGCAATACAGTATGTTGCTCAGTTTTGTACTACAGTAAGTTAAGCTCCGATTTTTTTTTCAAGTTTCAGTGAGTTTCTTCTGTTGTCCTGTGAAAAATTAAATAATAATAATAATAATTAATCAGAAAATATTGTGCTGATGCACGAAAGATGCCTCCAGTTGAAATGCATTAGTTTAAAAAAACGTGCTGCAATCATGAAAATAAGGAAATAAACGTGTGCCTGCCATGAATAAATAGATTAAATTACGTGACAAAATCACGAACTGCCGTGAGACTGGGTTTCCGTGTGTGGACCACGGAAGAAGAGTGTCATTGACTTGCGTTAGAGTTATCCGTGATCTCAGCACAGACTCACTCCGTGCTCGTATCACAGATTTTAGTTAGGCTAACAGAATCAAAGTGAATCTGTATGATGGCAGGACAATGCAATACTTACAATAACAGTCAGGTTGGTCATGGTATTTGGTGTTTAAAAAAATAAATACTTCAAATGTTGCGTTTCCAGATGAGATAGCACGTCCATTGAGTGAGGTCTGTACTCCATCACTGAAACGATCCGTGTACGGACCACGGAAGATGAGTGTCATTGACTTGCGTTAGAGTTATCCGTGATCTAAGCACAGACTCACTCCGTGCTCCTATCACAGATTGTAGTTCTGACTATAGCCAAAATGTGTGTAAAACGCCATCAAACTGGATTTTATGATGACAGGACGAGAAAAAATGCCAAGTTAATTACATGCCATTGCAACAGTGTCGACGAAAAGCTTGTAAGTTCCTAAACAAGTGAGTGAGGTCAGGTTGTGGAGGTCCGTGACATCACGGGACTTTTGTAACTGAAACAAATGTAATTTTTATGATGACAGGACAATGCAATAACTACAACAGCTGTCTGGTTAATGTCATTATGGCATTTGATATTGGAAAAGAAACAAATACTTCAAATGTTGCGTTTCCAAATGAGAAAGCACGTCCGTTCAGCGAGTTCTGTACTCCGTCATTGAAACGGGTATCCGTGTGTGGATCACGGGAGGTCAGTGTCATTGACTTGCGTTGGAGAAATATCCGTGGCCGGGTCACGGAATTTGGGGCAATTCCGTGATGGCTTCACGGATTTTGAGTTAAGGACCCGTGGACATTTCACGGAATTCTGTGAGACCAGGTTGTAATAGTGATGCTTGCTTTATGTGAAATTCTTTGGTTAGTGTGGTTTAAGTGGCATGTCTTGTCTGAGAAGACCATCTTATGAGCTTGCTCTCTTTGTAATGAAAGCTTGACGAAGTTTAATTGATGTATTCCGGTCATCATGGCTCCACACTGTACACATTGTTTTTCTGCATAGAGAGATCTGGCATGATGACAGGTTGTCTAACTCTAATGAATGAGGTCAGCAAAGCATGTTGACTTACTACTGATTTAGAGCCTTGATTTGCAACAAACAAAAAAAACCCCTGACCTACTTATCTACTTCAACTTAAGGAATGATTACAGGCCTCACTACCAGTGTTGCTGAAGCTGCTTTCAAACTGTAGCATCTGTAAGCTTTGCTCAAAATATAAAGGCATAATTCATACAAAAAATAATTTTCTAAAGTCTTATAAACCTGTGTAATTTTAACTATTCAGTGCGACAGAGATTGAGGCTGTTTTTGTTCATACAATAAAAGTCAATGGGGTTCAAAACAGTTAATACAAATACAAGTTTCCTAGTTGAAATTACATGTGTTTTATAAGTTTTTCAATAGAAACATCAATATTGCTTTCTTTTGCATATAGAGTCGTGTATATTAATGTACGTAAATAACAATTTCATGCATATTGTGTGTACTTCTGGTACTTCATACAGTGAAAATAACATTTATTTAAGCAAAATGTCATAATCTCAGTCAGCTGTCCATCTAGATATCATGCTGAATGTATACAATAATGCAGGTAATGCATACATGGTGTAACAGATATGCAGGTCAGCGATTCATGGGTTAAATTCTGTTTTATAAATTCAGACTGTTGGTACTAAATGCCAGCCTGGCTGGACTTAAACTATTTACGATGCCCATGCGAGCTTCAAAGAAGAAACGAAAACCCCCAACCCAAATTCTTCCAACACTGGAGACAAAGGAACTTTTCGTATAAGTTCCTTACTTTCATTTTATTATTAATATGTATTTTAATTATGTTTATGGATTGCATAAAATGGTTAATCCTTGTTATGTGAAGAGTACAAGTTGCAAGCTTATACTTTAGGAAATGTCTTTCCTCACTTTAACTTCCTCAAAGAGAGCCATGTTCTGCAACCCCCACTTTTGCAGGTCGTAAAGTTTACGACCACACTGGAGAGGAGAGAAGCCAAATCTTCTCCCCAATGCATTCTATGGAATGAATTTGTTACCTGTTAGTTTTTATGCTGTATAAATGTATTACGTATTCCCTTTTGGTACATTTAGATGTTTCCCAACATCTGCAGTGTTATCATGTGTTAAGCAAATCTTTCAGATGTAGAATTACACATATTTAATGTAACTTCATGTTTTGATCACATATACCTATTATGTCTAGTCTTGTTCTAATCGTCATGCTTTGACAGACCCATTTATCTAGAGCAAAGTAATGAAAAATGTATTTAATCTGGAATAATGAACTTGCTTTACTATTCCTGATGAAATCGGACAGGCCCTAAATCATCAGGGGGTTGTCTCAACAGAGACAAAGGAACTTTCCCGCCGCTTCAGATCGCGGATGTTCATTGGATGCTCCCTCGAAAATGGGCGTGAACTATTTCAAGCTATAAGAATTGACCAAACAAGGTCCACCCTCTCTTGTCCTCTTTCTCTTCTTCCTCTTCCCCGTTCTCGGATACGCTGCTCTCCAACGTTTTTTCCGCGCGGCCATAGGCCGCGCTCCCAGCGCGAACCCCCTCAGCACAGGGGCTGAGAGGAAAAGCCATTTTAATGGCTCCTTTGGAAGCTTTCGTTTCGTTCGTTTTCTTTTCTTTTCTTTACTAAAGTTTATTAAACTATTCGCCTCTCCACGCAAGGAAGACGAATTCTGGAACAATGTTTGTTGAACCTTTCAAATACCGCGCGAGGACAGAACAAAGGACCACGTGCTCCACGCTCACGCCAAGCGCAGCGTGCACGCGCGTCACATGGCCTCCGTTTCATGGCACATGGCTGTTTCAACGCGCAAGGCTCACAAGCTCGACGCCGATCTCACGCCACACTCACATGGGACACTTCTGCAAGTATCACTTTCTCTATGGAGATTTAAATGCTGGTTTAAAGTGTTGTTATGATCTGATTTGTTGTTGGTTCCACTAAGGTTTACTGACTGATTTTCATACCTGAGCTCATTCTGTGATCTCTCTCGCTTTCTACACTTCTCTCTCTCTCTCTCTCTCTCTCGTTCTCTCTCTCTCTCTCTCTCTCTCTCTTTTATTTGGATTCCGTTATGTCTCTTAAATGTTTATTGTCTGTATTTTCGTACGCATATTTACTCTGTGTGATTTGTAGTTTGATGTATTACTAGTTGAATTATTAAAAACTCATATATAAAATGATTGGCTTTGGACTCCACCCCACTCACATTACGAGTCACTGAAATGTTTTGGTCTTTAGCTACAAGCTCTAAATTTAGAAACTAAATTTATCATAAGGATAGGATAATATTTTCATGGCCAGAGAATACTTTTCCTTGAATTATAAGGCGTGATAACTTTATTGAAAATTGATAGGTCTATAGTGGTGTGCTGGACATACCACGGTTCGATCTGCAATAATTTACAGTAAGAGATATCACAATAATTGATATGAAGAATGTAATATTGACATATTAATGAGTAAATTACAGTGCCCTGTGATTAGTATTGGTATTGGCAATTGAGCTATTTTTCATAATCAATAAAATTAAATGTAACTGTCATCTGAGATATATATTAATCATATTCTTGATTAATTATTCAAATTCCCTATATATCATTTGAGTTAATTACTATGTAAAACTCATTGTTGTTATATTTTGGTGGAGATAACGCGGGCATTTCAAACTTCGTTTTGTGAGCAATCAATCTGTGTATATGGTTTTTAATAATTTCTGCACGTGCGCTATGAAATTATGTAACGTTACTGGTGAGATAAGTCGCAAGACGCGAACTCACTCAACTGACTGAGGCAAAAAGCTGGTCAGTAAGCACCTAGGTATTTATAGAAACTTAACAGTATAGTCACTGTTAATTTTAATGAAAGTAATCTGCAGTATAATGTTAAAAGTATCCTGTTAAGAAAGACCAAAATCTTTTTACAGTGAGAACATTTTAATATGAATAATTAAAAGATGAAGAAATCTTTTATTAGTTGCAACATGTAAATCTGAACATGAGCGATGTTCCTCTGATTCAGTAAAAAGGCCTTGTTATTAAATATCGTTATTGAATTCGTGGTAAACCACAATAATATTCAAAAAAATAAAACGATAAAAACTCCTGGTCTAAAATTGGCTTAGCTACCCGATTTGTAAACCTAAAACATTTAAATCATAAGTGCTATTTTGATAAATGTTTATTGGAGTCAACAGTTGGAAAATTCCTGTTTTTGTTACATTTGTGTTTTGGAAGTGAACGGATCCTTCCTTCAACCTATGTTAATATAGCACCTCAGAGATTAAAACTTTCTGTTTGTTACTTGTGATTTTTGATGCAGAAAATCAGCCTGACAAACGATCAGATAAATTCTAAGTCCTATTGAAATTGTAATTCCTCTATCTAAACACTAGAGGGAACGTGTGGGTTAGAAATTTCAGGGTACACCCTGCTTTCTGATTCCAGCTTGCATGAGTGCAAAGCTGCCAACCTGTGGCCATTTCAGATAATGCGCTCTGATTGCTAATTTATAATCCCCTGTGATGTATATTTGAATTGGATGTCTAAATTCTCGATAATTATTTGCATTTACAGCTTTGCTCGTGCGAATATTATTACAGGGAAACAAAAGAATGTTCCCTGCCTTTGACTGTTTACATTTACTTTGAGTTTGGTTCAAACATGATTTGAATTAAAATGTAATTGTTAATAGTGGAAATCTAGATGTGTCAGGTCAACCACTGATTGACCCACTTAGAAGGTAAGCCATCTAGTGGCAGTCTCCTGTTAAATCGACTAACATACCCCTGTCTTTTCCATTCTGTTTTGAAGTGCATGCCCACTTCTACCCTTTTTAATTAATCTCACCCTGTTTGATTAATTTCATAATTATTAATGATAACTTACAAGCTATCATGGGTTATTATAGGATATTATTCAGATTTTCCTTTTAATTCTTACATGCTTATTTTAAATTTTGATTTAAACCAGTTTTGAATTTTTAATTTGAATTAAGTTTTCTGCTCAGCAGGTTAAAGACAGAGAAGCAGTACTTTCCCCCCCCTTGTGGTGAAAACCAGCTACTCCTTCTCCCTTGTTTCATTACTGTCTTTTAATTTGATGTTTATTATTTTGCTTCTCTCTTTTGATTTAGGTTCTTTTGATAATTACCATTATTATCATAAATTCCTTTGTTTTGTTTTATCATGATTAGGTAAAGCTGTTACCTTTCCTCTCTACATATAGTTACTCAATTGATGTTAAACAAACCAAACCTTAATTAACTTTAAGTTTCCTTTGTTCATCCTTTGTGTATTTGATTGTAGAACTCCCTTGGTGATTGGACAGTCATCTCAGGTTTCCAGTGAGCAAGGCTGCCCGATCGGTGTTACCGATACTGGCTGCGAGTGAAACTCGGTCCCTCTTGTCTCAAGAGACATCAGCAATTTTGGCACTCCAAAGGTTGTGCTAAAAGTCACAAGCCGTGCTGTCCTGCGACACGCCAGAGTAACGGAGGACCGGGGACACTGCGGTTCAGTGTTTGGGGAGCACCGGGGAGGTTGACCAAGCCACTGGTTCCCACCTGAATGACTTCAATTCACCCAGGTGAACCAAAAGTGATAAAACCTATCCACTTATTATAAGCCACAGAATATTAGATATTCCCCCGGATATATTTTAAGTGTTCTGACCCTTTTGCTTCTTTAAGCCACACCATATTTCTAGGTTTCCTACCCAGATAGCCCACTCACCTGTTGGCCCTATCTTAAAACCTAGCAGCAGGCTTAGGCCTCCTTATTCTCACTAACACATTGTGTTTCTTCTCACTAACACATTGTGTTTCACTTTGATCTTTTTCTACCACATGTTCTGTTGTGATTTGTTTCTTTCATTTCACATAGAGACAGTAACCTGGGAGCCACCAACGAAGTTAAATAGTAGAGCGACCACCAGCAGCCGGTGTCATCACACGACCCGCTAGGCTACTGCCTGTCAAATCTCCATTTCAGGTCCTTCGTTGACCCAAGTTAATTGGCTACTTAACTGTCTGACTGTTTGCATCAGTCAGCCCCAAAATTCTCATAAACGGCACAGCCCGTATGAATATAGCTCGTTAAACGTAGAACGAACTTGCATTGGTCTTTTTGTGTGTGTGTGCTGTGTTTCTCTCACCGACAGAGAATCAGGATGTTCCAGGCATCCAGTCCAGCAGTCCACGGGGGCCACCTCTCGACATGGTTGAAAGCAGTGACGACCCCCTTCCTGCCCAAGGACGCCATTAACCTGCAGCACCCAGAGCAACTAGACACCGAGCTAGATGAACTGATGGCACGCGATCCAAACCAAAGCGACTACTACAGAGAACTCGCCAGGATCTTCGGAAGCCTAGTTCCCATTCTCGTCGCCCAGGCACCGCTCAGTGAACGGAGCAACATCGCGGAGGAGGCCTGGAAGGACCAGGCCCCAACCCAGAGTCATCTTGATCAGCTTCTCCTCGAGACCCAGAACCAGCGCGAGAAAGAGGACGACACAGATCCAGAGCTACAGAAAGGAGTTGAAAGACTTCACAATGCCCTGCAAGATCTTCGCCTCGACACAGATCAAAGAGAACAGCTGGAGAGAGAAGCCAGAAAAGAACTCAACAAAAAAAAAACTCCAGCAAGGCGACGCTCTCCTAAACAGAGCAGAGACTGAACAAAAAAAAAAAGACTATAAAACCTGGGCCTGCAAAACACACTTGCAAGCGGCCCGAGCTAAATTCAACAAGCTCCAAGATGAACTTGACACTGTTCACACCGAACTGAGACAATCTCACAGGTTACAGAGTGGCTGGATCGGAGAAACGCACACCACAAAATTTCTCCCGGGCCGCCACTCCAACCCTTTCAGCCAAGAACCCAGAGCTGGAAAAGGGGGTGTAACAAGAACCAGCTTACAAGAACATCTGTCAACAACGGAGGGAAGAGAACCCTTCCAGAGAACGCATGTCACCAAACCCTGCACTGCTCACAGAGAACTTCACAAGCTAGCCAGAAGCATCTCTACATTCATTCCAGATCCTGCAGGAGGACATGATGTTCATGCTTCTTTACAAGCCGTTGACTTTCATTTGCAAACTGTCGCCAACGTGACAGATGTGAACACATTGTACCTGTTAAAAATCACGGCCAGCCGTGATGTGCATTGCTTTCTGGATCGTCAACCAGAGACTGTCAAAGCGTACTACCAGCAACTGCTACAGACTTTGATTCTTGAATTCTCTGATCCAAACTCAGACCATGGGCTCCTTATTGCTATGGACCTCAAACAGGGCCGATTTGAAAACCCACAGACTTTCTGTAGTCCGCTACGAAACACCTACTTCGGAGCATGCAACGAACCAGGTATGGAACAGGATTTCAACTTAAAAACTCTGTTCCTCCCAAACCTACATGCCAGTTGGAGTTTTCATCTCAGAGTCCCAGCGTGTCCCCGTAACAGGACTACACAAGAGTTACGGAACTTAGCCCACAAAGCTTGCACCAAGCAAAAGACTATTTGTGAAAAGACTGTGAAAAACCCCAACGTCTCTGTCTCTGAGCACTGCTTGGAGTTAACCCTAGATGGCGCTCTACAACACCACAGTCACTGACAACCCTGTCACAGCACAAGGTGACAGCAACACCCAAGCTCCACAGTCAACACCTGCACACCCTGAACGAGACAGCACAGGTCCTCACGCCAGGTACCACAAACACAAGGTACCAGAAAATGCTGTTTTGACTACCCGCCTTCGCAGCGAGCTACACAAGACCGGTCCTCATCACCCACCGATCGTCCCACCTGCCCTAGTGCCAACATTCCTGGGCAGCCCTGTCAAAAAGGGGGTGGGTCAAAAAGGAGTCAACAGGGAAGACCTGATCGACACAGGATTAAACCTGACGGTGATCTCATCTTACCTTTTCAAAAGACTCCAATTTGAAGCTAAGAGACAAGATCGAACTCTTACACCTCAAACTTATGAACTGAATGTACAGGTGTACAGACAGGATGACATCCAGTTTTGAACAGGTTGTTTCCATTCACCTGACATTCGTTCCGATGAGTCTAATACATCCCATGTATGTCCCACCAATGAACACTCATACATTGCTCATCGACAAAGACCTGCTAGAACACTTTGACCCTTTTCTGAACTTCAAACAGCTAAAAGACTTTGCTCAAGTGCGAGAACCTCTTTCTCTCCAGCCACACAGGTTGCTAGAGCCAGACTGTCAGGTCGCAGAGGTCACGGGAACTCCCACAGAGCCAGACGGTCAGGTCACAGAGGTCACGGGAACCCCAGCAGCCAGCCATGAGTACAACGCCCTAACAACAGGCCCAAGTTCAAGCCTCTGTACCTTAGTCAACAAACAGGGTACGGTGGTACCAGCTTACACCAAAGGGGTCGCTGTTCGGCTCAACCTGCAAGGTGGTCAAACCTTACACCACACGCTGGGTTTCTTCCAATCCTCACCTGAATGTGTGGAACTCGGACTCACACTTGCAAACAAGCATGTCAAACACCAACACCTGTTCCAGCAATGTGATAACATCACAAAAACACACAATGTGATCGTGTACTGGAAGAAGGTAAAAGGACACTCAAAGTTACCAAGTCTAGACGAGGACTTTAAAGATCACACTGACACCCTTGCCAAAACTGGCACACTAAACAACATTCTGTGGTCACTCCCAACCCACCCACCCACATTCAAGGTTGAAGTGATTACACACAGCACAAGAACTTTACTAGCTAAACTGCCTACCTCAGAATCGCTTACGCAGGCTCCGTTGTCTACACAGACCAACATAGCGGACATGCAGGCTTCTGAAACCTTGATAATGACTTTGATTTACCACCTCTCAGACCCCTCCATCCACCCTGGCAACCAGTCTACAGTCACTGACAACCAAAGCCCCAGACCACTGCATGATACACAAACCATGCTGCGTGCACAGAACAATATTGTGGTTGTGCACCGTCTGACATCACAATGCCAGGGCGTGTAATGCCACGGAGCAAAAGGGGGATAAAGCCAATATATTTCCATGACGCAGCATGTGCTGCACCACGCAGCACCAGAGCCACTGACAAAACACTGAAGCAAGCGTCATGCCAGCAGCAAGATGTGGCAAAACATGGGCGGAGGGCGAGCTAAACCCAGTCACCGCCACGAAGCAAAGAGACTGTCCTGTCCAACCAAAGACAGGCCTTGTTTGTTTCTTTCTCCCCTTTCTCTCTCTCTCTCCCTATTATCTGTACCAGGATGCTGCTGTGGTTTTGCCGTGCCGTGCTGTCAGCCAAAGAGAGGACAGCTGCCACGAGAAAAACCGCTGAGACTCCTGACTACCGATGACAGGGCACACTACCCAGCACTGTAACCGAATACAGCCGTACAAGGTTCCGATGGAGAGAGGACTCCCTCACTCACACTGAGGCCGATGTCAAACACCTGTTCAGCCAATATGAGAAAGTGATGGTTACACAAATGGAGTTAGGTGGACACCACCACCGCTCCAAACAGCTCCCGGGAGCTTTGCTTAGAGCCGCTGCTGCTGCCGCCAGAATGTTTAACATTGCTATGTCCAGTGTCAATGCAGCGAACCAGACTGTAAACTCCTTGAAACCACTGTTTACTGTCTTCCAGAAGAACTTTACCCAGACTCAGCTGCCTACAGCGTTAACAACAGACATGCTGTGGGAGGTTAGCTCCTCCAAAGACAGCCTAACCACGAGTAAAACCCCACCATACATGATACCCTTACGCCTTGTGTTAACTGTGCTGTCTTACACCATCACCATGCCAGCTGACCTGCTACGAATGCACCTGGCCAACTCTCTGGATAGCGCCTTCCTACGGCACGCAAACCCCAAACAGAGAGAAGCGAACGTGCCTCCTGAACCAACTCATCAGCGAGTCAAGCCAAGTCTACAGACCTAAAGACATTGTCGTGTCAGGATGTGGAAGAGCAACAACCCACACCAAAACACACATTCCAAATGTGGTGGCCTACCACGACAGCAACACACAGCTGTACCTATCCCCAAACATGCACATGTGTACTTTAACCAAAGGACATTCATTATCTCTGCCTTAGCAAACCCTTCCTCAGACACAACTCTGAAGAATCTGCGAGCTGCAACCCTGGGTCAGCGATACGCGCTGCCCTGCCGAAGCCCAAGCCTCGTACACAAGTCACAGAAACGCAAGCAGAGATTGTGGGTAACAGATGGCTCGTCAACACTCCTGTGCGCTCAGCTATGCTGACACTACCGACCAGCATGACACCGCCACCCGTGCCAACCTGCTGGACCAAGTACTGAAAGGTACCACCCAACACATTGACATTACTCCTGTCGATACAGCCCTCCAAGCACTGTCTCGACAGCCCATTCTGAACCAGTCATCTGCGGTCCTAGCCTTGGACTGCTGCCGACACTGCACGGTGCATCTCCACCGTCATTGGTCCCGCCCTGACTCTTGGCGTGACCTTCATTCCTATTACAGGATACTCAACGAGATGCAAACCTCTACCAGCCAAACTCACGACAACTGTGGCTGGAGGTCTCCGATGGAATCCCCGGAAAAGGGATGCAAAGTCAAAGACAATACCGAACCTCACCAAGCTGAATTCCTCAGCTTCAGGAACCACCTGTCATCATGACCCACCTGCTGCATTAACCATCACGATTCACCTGTCATCTGCCCATCCGGGATGATTGCCGTCCGATGATGTCCCACACAGGGACTTCATCTGACGAAAGGGGGAGATGTAACAGATATTGCAGGTCAGCGATTCATGGGTTAATTCTGTTTTATAAATTCAGACTGTTGGTACTAAATGCCAGCCTGCTGGACTTAAACTATTACGATGCCCATGCGAGCTTCAAAGAAGAAACGAAAACCCCCAACCCAAATTCTTCCAACACTGGAGACAAAGGAACTTTTCGTATAAGTTCCTTACTTTCATTTTATTATTAATATTGTATTTTAATTATGTTTATGGATTGGCATAAAATGCGTTAATCCTTGTTAGTGAAGAGTACAAGTTGCAAGCTTATACTTAGGAAATGTCTTTCCTCACTTTAACTTCCTCAAAGAGAGCCATGTTCTGCAACCCCCACTTTTGCAGGTCGTAAAGTTTACGACCACACTGGAGAGGAGAGAAGCCAAATCTTCTCCCCAATGCATTCTATGGAATGAATTTGTTACCTGTTAGTTTTTATGTTGTATAAATGTATTACGTATTCCCTTTTGGTACATTTAGATGTTTCCCAACATCTGCAGTGTTATCATGTGTTAAGCAAATCTTTAAATGTGAATTACACATATTTAATGTAACTTCATGTTTTGATCACATATACCTATTATGTCTAGTCTTGTTCTAATCGTCATGCTTTGACAGACCCATTTATCTAGAGCAAAGTAATGAAAAATGTATTTAATCTGGAATAATGAACTTGCTTTAATATTCCTGATGAAATCGGACAGGCCCTAAATCATCAGGGGGTTGTCTCAACCGAGACAAAGGAACTTTCCCTCCGCTTCAGATCGCGGACATTCATTGGATGCTCCCTCGAAAATGGGCGTGAACTATTTCAAGCTATAAGAATTGACCAAACAAGGTCCACCCTCTCTTTCTCTTTCTCTTCTTCCTCTTCCCCGTTCTCGGATACGCTGCTCTCCAACGTTTTTTCCGCGCGGCCATAGGCCGCGCTCACAGCGCGAACCCCCTCAGCACAGGGGCTGAGAGAAAAAGCCATTTTAATGGCTCCTTTGGAAGCTTTCGTTTCGTTCGTTTTCTTTTCTTTTCTTTACTAAGTTTATTAAACTATTCGCCTCTCCACGCAAGGAAGACGAATTCTGGAACAATGTTTGTTGAACCTTTCAAATACCGCGCGAGGACAGAACAAAGGACCACGTGCTCCACGCTCACGCCAAGCGCAGCGTGCACGCGCGTCACATGGCCTCCGTTTCATGGCACATGGCTGTTTCAACGCGCAAAGCTCACAAGCTCGACGCCGATCTCACGCCACACTCACATGGGACACTTCTGCAAGTATCACTTTCTCTATGGAGATTTAAATGCTGTTTAAAGTGTTGTTATGATCTGATTTGTTGTTGGTTCCACTAAGTTTACTGACTGATTTTCATACCTGAGCTCATTCTGTGATCTCTCTCGCTTTCTACACTTCTCTCTCTCTCTCTCTCTCTCTCTCTCTCTCTCTCTCTCTCTCTCTTTTATTTGGATTCCGTTATGTCTTTAAATGTTTATTGTCTGTATTTTCGTACGCATATTTACTCTGTGTGATTTGTAGTTTGATGTATTACTAGTTGAATTATTAAAAACTCATATATAAAATGATTGGCTTTGGACTCCACCCCACTCACATTACGAGTCACTGAAATGTTTTGGTCTTTAGCTACAAGCTCTAAATTTAGAAACTAAATTTATCATAAGGATAGGATAATATTTTCATGGCCAGAGAATACTTTTCCTTGAATTATAAGGCGTGATAACTTTATTGAAAATTGATAGGTCTATAGTGGTGTGCTGGACATACCACGGTTTGATCTGCAGTAATTTACAGTAAGAGATATCACAATAATTGATATGAAGAATGTAATATTGACATATTAATGAGTAAATTACAGTGCCCTGTGATTAGTATTGGTATTGGCAATTGAGCTATTTTTCATAATCAATAAAATTAAATGTAACTGTCATCTGAGATATATATTAATCAAATTCTTGATTAATTATTCAAATTCCCTATATATCATTTGAGTTAATTACTATGTAAAACTCATTGTTGTTACAAGGTTACCAATGAATGGGAATGCTACAGTTAATAAAAAAAAACAAACAAAACAAAAAAAAAAAAAAAAAAAAACAAGTTTTTAATGATTTTGAACCAATAAGACACAAAGTAGCTTAGCAACACTGAAAACAGTTAAGTTACTGTCTTGCTACTGGAGAAAGTAGCATTGCTACTAAAGTTAGTTAGCCCTGCTCTACACATGCATGCTTCTGCGCACACATACACACTCCACAGGTCAATGAAGTGAAAGAGTGAGAGAAGTTTTGTCACGAGTTGCATCAGTGGAGCTACATCAGGTGTCAAAGGTCAGAGTAAGACGTCACTTACTCCATGTGAGGAAACAGACAATCAGGAGACGTCTCAAGTTTTTTCTCTCTGTCTCTCCTCCCTGTTTCATTCTATTACAGATTTT